>NW_027001620.1:190580-195192 GCF_036934945.1 Oncorhynchus masou masou
AGTGGCTGATGCAGGACAGTGTCCCAGCCCTGTAGATGAGAGGCTAATACAGGACAGTGTCCCAGTCCTGTAGAGGAGAGGCTAATACAGGACAGTGTCCCAGCCCTGTAGAGGTAGAGGAGTGGCTGATGCAGGACAGTGTCCCAGCCCTGTGGAGGTAGAGGAGTGACTAATACAGGACAGTGTCCCAGCCCTGTGGAGGAGAGGCTAATACAGGACAGTGTCCCAGCCCTGTGGAGAAGAGGCTAATACAGGACAGTGTCCCAGCCCTGTGGAGGTAGATGAGTGGCTGGGACAGGACAGTGTCCCAGTCCTGTAGAGGAGAGGCTGATACAGGACAGTGTCCCAGTCCTGTGGAGGTAGAGGAGTGGCTGATGCAGGACAGTGTCCCAGCCCTGTAGAGGAGAGGCTAATACAGGACAGTGTCCCAGGCCTGTGGAGGTAGAGGAGTGGCTGATGCAGGACAGTGTCCCAGCCCTGTAGAGGAGAGGCTAATACAGGACAGTGTCCCAGCCCTGTAGAGGTAGAGGAGTGGCTGATGCAGGACAGTGTCCCAGCCCTGTAGAGGAGAGGCTAATACAGGACAGTGTCCCAGCCCTGTGGAGGTAGAGGAGTGGCTGATGCAGGACAGTGTCCCAGGCCTGTAGAGGAGGGGCTAATACAGGACAGTGTCCCAGCCCTGTGGAGGTAGAGGAGTGGCTGATGCAGGACAGTGTCCCAGCCCTGTAGAGGAGAGGCTAATACAGGACAGTGTCCCAGCCCTGTAGAGGTAGAGGAGTGGCTAATACAGGACAGTGTCCCAGCCCTGTAGAGGTAGAGGAGTGGCTGATGCAGGACAGTGTCCCAGCCCTGTAGAGGAGAGGCTAATACAGGACAGTGTCCCAGCCCTGTAGAGGAGAGGCTAATACAGGACAGTGTCCCAGCCCTGTGGAGGAGTGGCTGATGCAGGACAGTGTCCCAGCCCTGTAGAGGAGAGGCTAATACAGGACAGTGTCCCAGCCCTGTGGAGGTAGAGGAGTGGCTGATACAGAACAGTGTCCCAGCCCTGTAGAGGTAGAGGAGTGGCTGGGACAGGACAGTGTCCCAGCCCTGTGGAGGTAGAGGAAAGGCTGCACAAACCCACAGATCACAATGATGGAGAGAGAAATGGATAATGACAAAACAACGCAACCTGAAGAAAGACATTGTACAAAGAAATGATTACAAATATGGTAGTCGAGTAGTATATTAATGTACCAAGCAGATGTTCCTCCCTCCCACACTTGCTCCCACTCTGCCTCCCTCCCTCCTGCTCTCCCCTACAACCACAACCCCAGCCACTCCCACTAGACACCTGTATTTCTCCCGCCTGTAAACTGATGCTGCCCATACCCTCACTTCATGGACCACACCAGACATGCACATGTTTTCCACTGGTAATGACAACTCAAAGTGATGTTTAGTATGGTTGGAGAGATTATGCTGTGCTGTGTAGAATGTGTTGTGGATGGATAGGGCACTGAGTTTCCAGACCAGGTCAGGTCAAAGCTCAGGAAAATCTCCAGGCTCTAGCAACACAATATGGTGTTCAGTACGGAAGTTTTCAATGTAAATTGTGTGAAATCATTATAGCTGGTGCTGCACATTGATTTCAAGGATGAATATATTAAATTGTGATTACTTTCTCTGTTATTATAATTGTTGTTATTATTTATTATGTATTTACAGACATATTTTACATTTATCCTGTTTAAAAAAGACAGAGTTACTTAATAAAGATGTATGTAATCACATAAACCCAACAATATCTACATTGTACCTTTCAAGCACAATCATCATTTCAAGAGAAAACACATGTACATGTTTGTTGCCAGTCTTGCTGCATTCGCCAGTTGAATGGTCTGTCTCTCTGCTGAAGTTGAAACAGAATGACACCAGGTCTATTTACAAACAAGAACATTATGTCTGGGATTCATTACTTAACCATGCCATAACCTGCTTGACATTTAAAGGGAATTTCCGATGCATCCGACATCTGCAGTGTTTACCTTGGATACCATCTCCGTGAACGTGGTGCCATTACCTTTAAATGCTGCACAGGCAACAATGAGGATCGGATTGAACACTGGTCTATATATCTACATATGGCTGGTTTGAGAAGTGTGTGGACTGGTTTACACTGTGTGGTGGCATCAACTGACAATAATATCAAAATAAAATCTTCAGGGGAGGAATCCAAACATCATTTTCTAGCAGGGCTTGCAACCGAAAATATTTGACATTTGTTTCGTTCTGAATAGAATCATTGTCTTGTTCCTGTTCCACTGTTCCGGCCATCAAAATAATGTTCTGAACTGATGAAAAATAAAAATAGAATGATGTTTTTATCTTTATCTTTCTGTTTTAAACCTCTTTCTACAATTAGATAGACATGCAATTACTTCACCAATCAGTGTGGACAGAGCAGCTTCATATGGAGCGGACAAGACTTTTAAATGCATTGGACAGGTATGTGTAAGGCCTGAGAGCGTCGGACATTTTACAGGTGGGTAGAGAGTGAGAAATGTTGGAGCAGGAGGCTTGGCTTGAAGCGCTGTGCATCCTGTGGTTGTGACATGCATGATCTGAAATAGACCACAGAGTCATACCTACAGAGGAGCGGCTTCTACGAAGGAACTGTGAATGCCTTTGGACTTTGGAGAGTTGGCTTAACGTTGGCTTAACGTTGGCTTAACGTTGGACCAGCAAGCTAACAAAGTTGTGTGTGCAGAGCGGCTGTAATGGCCATCGTTGCATGAAGAAGTGGACCAAATGCCCAACTCAGGTCAGGGCGTGACAGTGGCACACAAAACAAAACAAAACACTACTTTTGTAGTTAGTAAATCTAATGTGAAAGGTAAAAAGTATCCTTATCTAGCATTGAACATTTTAGTTCTTATTCTCTTAATAATGTATTTAATCTCATCAATCCAACAATATCTCCACTGTCACTTTCAAGCACAATCATCCTCCATCATTTCAAGAGAAACAACAATATTTGGCACCAGTCTGTTTCTGCATTAGCCAGCAGAATGTTCTGTCTCCCTACCAATAAAACATCACACTAATATCAAAACAGAATGACAGCAGGTCAATTTACAAACAAGTATGTTATTGCCAGATTTCAGTAAAACCATGCTACTGACATTTAAAGGTCAGTTCCAATTGAGCCGACATGTCCATCAATTACTTTGATTAGCGATTATCTTGAATGCCGTCACGGTTAGCGTGATTCTGTTGACTTTTAAAGCTTAATTTTCTACAACTTCAATCGTTTTGAATCTCAGACTAAGTTTGTTAATTCTTTGCTACATATTTACGATTTGAGAAGTTCTGGTTTATGCTCTATGTGTGTATATAAACTGCAGACCCAATATTATCAAAACAACATCTACAGGGGGCAGATTATATCAACAATTTCTAGGCTACTAATTACATTGGAAATACATTCAAACATCATCATTTGGAGAACCATAAATCCTAATAGTTGAAAATCATACATTCTAATTCACAAATGAATATGAAAAAACATATAATATAATATTATACATTTTTAAAGCACTAACGGGTTGAAGAGATTGTAACTTTTTTGAGAGACACTTGAAACAAAGCAGCTTCCCAACCCTGTGGAGGTGGAGGAGGGGCTGCACAAACCCAGAGATCACATGGATGCAGAAACAAATGGCCATGCCTTGCGGAATGACATTAGGTCAATTGCAACAAGTGCACTATTGCCAGTTTCCAATGTTTAACTATGCTGTAGAGCTACTGACATTAAAAGGTCATTTCCATTTGAGCGACATGTGTTTACCTTGAATAGCATCTCTGTGAAAGCTGTTCCGTTGCCTTTAAAAGCTCGTTGTCTGCAAGCTGGATCGGTTTGAACCTTGGCCTATATATCTAAATATGGACTTGGGCTGGATTACACTGTGTGAATATAGATAAACTGCTGACCCAATATTATCAAAACAAAATCTACAGTCGGGAGGAATCCTACCATAATTTTCTAGAGGGTTGGTATCAAAATCATTTCCAATTGTTTTCTTTCTAAGACAGAATCACACATTTTTTGTTCCTGTTCCACTTTCTGACGATCAAAAGAAACTTCTGAACTGGTTGAAATAAAAAATAAAAAATATTTTTTAAACCTTCGATTTCAATACATTTTTTACATTTATATCGACATGAAATTTCTACACCATTCAGTGTGGATAGAACAGCTTGCTATGGAGCAGGCAGACTTTTTCACATGCATTGGAAAAGGTGTGTGTAAGGCGTGAGATGTGTCTGAAATGTTGCGTGTCTGGAGAGAGTGAGAAACGGTGGAGCAGGAGGAACCTAGGCTTGAAGAGCTGGGCATCTTTTTGTTAAGACATTATCTGATATAGACCCACAGAATTATACCTATGGAGGAGAGGCTTCTATGAAGGAATTGTGAATGTCTTTGAACATCCAAGAGTTAGCTTAACGTCGGACAAGCTAGCTAGCAAACTTTTGTGTGCAAAGCGGCAACCGAATTGATTATAAAACCCTACATACCTTTTTGTAGTTAATGAATACGATGTGAAACGTGACAACTAGAGTATTCTTAACT
>NW_027001620.1:195692-197995 GCF_036934945.1 Oncorhynchus masou masou
CTCCGGAGCTGCCAGAGTCTCCCGTCACTCCGGAGCTGCCAGAGTCTCCCGTCACTCTGGAGATGCCAGAGTCTCCCGTCTGTCCTGATCTGCCAGAGGCTCCAGTCTGTCCTGATCTGCCAGAGTCTCCCGTCACTCCGGAGCCGCCGGAGACGCCAGTCAGCCAGGAGTCGCTGGAGCCGCCAGTCAGCCAGGAGCCGCCGGAGCCGTCAGTCAACCAGGAGCCGCCGGAGCCGTCACTCACTCCGGAGCAGCCGGAGTCTCCCGCCTGTCCGGCGCCACCGGAGTCTCCCTCCCGCCTGTCCGGCAGCATTCCAGATCTCCCGTCCATTCGGGACCAGTGGCAGGGTCCCCAGTCCGAGGTCGGCGGTGGTCGCCGCTCATAAGAGGCCAAGGGTGCATTTGAGCGGACAAAAACTATGGTGAGATGGGGTCCGTCCCCGCGCCAGAGCCGCCACCGTGGACAGACGGCCACCAGACCCTCCTATAGGTTCAGGTTTGCGGCCGGGTCCGCACCTTTGGGGGGGGGTACTTGCGTTCTGACCATAGTTCAGTTCTTTATTCTTTGTTTTTAGTATGGTCAGGGCGTGATTTGGGGTGGGCAGTCTATATCATTTGTTTTCTATGTTGGTTTTTGTGTTCGGCCAGTATGGTTCAGAGGCAGGTGTTGTTATTTGTCTCTGATTGAGAATCACAATTTAGTTAGCCTGGGTTTCACTGTTGGTTTATGGGTGTTTGTTTCCGTGTGAGTGTTTGGGCCACGGTACTGTTTCGGTTGTCGTTCGTTCACTTTATTGTTTGTATTTCAGTGTTCAGTTTATGTCTTTAAATAAACATTATGGACACTTACGGCACCTTGGTCCTCACCTTCTTCTCCTGATGACAACCATTACAATGATGACATAGATTCAACATGGAAAAAGAATTATATTTGTAAATAAATCAAACTACTTCGCGTTGAGCAATCCCGATGGGATCCTATTTATAGCCTCAACCTCATTAGCATAACGCAACGTTAACTATTCATGAAAATCGCAAATGAAATGAAATAAATATATTTGCTCTTTAGCTTAGACTTTTGTTAACAACACTGTCATCTCAGATTTTCAAAATATGCTTTTCAACCATAGCTAAACAAGCATTTGTGTAAGAGTATTGATAGCTAGCATAGCTATAAGCCTAGAATTCAGCCAGCAACATTTCCACAAAAACAAGAAAACCATTCAAATAAAATCATTTACCTTTGAAGAACTTCAGATGTTTTCAATGAGGAGACTCTCAGTTAGATAGCAAATGTTCAGTTTTTCAAAAAATATTATTTGGGTAGGACAAATCGCTCCGTTTTGTTCACGTTTGGCTATGAAAAAAACCTGTATCCAGTTATAGCCTCAAGCTCATTAGCATAACGTAACGTTAACTATTTATGATAATCGCAAATGAAATTAAATGACTGTGCTAGCTCTCAAGCTAGCATAGCATTTAGCGGGCAACATTTGCACAAAAACCAGAAAAGGATTCAAATAAAATTATTTACCTTTGAAGAACTTCGGATGTTTTCAATGAGGAGACTCTCAGTTACATAGCAAATGTTCAGTTTTTCTTGAAAGATTCTTTGTGTAGGAGAAATCGCTCCGTTTTGTACATCACGTTTGGGAACCAAAAAAACGAAAATTCAGTCATCAAAACGGCAAACTGTTTTCCAAATTAACTCCATAATATCGACTGAAAGACGGCAAACGCTGTTTAGAATCAATCCTCAAGGTGTTTTTCACATATCTCTTCATTGATATATCGTTCGTGGATGTCTACTTTCTCCTCTGAATCGCTTGGAAAAAGACGTGCAGTTGAAGTTGACGCACCAATTTCAACGGAGGACACCGGGCGGACACCTGGCAAATGTAGTCTCTTATGGTCAATCTTCCAATGACATGCCTACAAATACGTCACAATGCTGCAGACACCTTGGGGAAACGATAGATCGGGCAGGCTCATTCCTTGCGCATTCACAGCCATATAAGGAGACAATGAAAAACAGAGCCTCAAAAATCCTGCTCATTTCCTGTTTGAAGTTTCATCTTGGTTTCGCCTGTAGCATCAGTTCTGGGGCACTCACAGACAATGTCTTTGCAGTTTTGGAAACGTCAGAGTGTTCTTTTTCCAAAGCTGTCAGTTATATGCATAATCGAGCATCTTTTTGTGACAAAATATTGAGCTAAAACGGGCACATTTTTTTATCCAATAATGAAATAGCGCCCCCATAGATGTAAGAGGTTAAATTTATTAGGACACTCATTAACCGACGT
>NW_027001621.1:0-7269 GCF_036934945.1 Oncorhynchus masou masou
GTACCCTAGCGTGTTAGAGGTAGGTAGCCTAGCGGTTAGAGGTAGGTAGCCTAGCGGTTAGAGGCAGGCAGCCCTAGCGGTTAGAGGTAGGCAGCCTAGCGGTTAGAGGTAGGCAGCCTGGCGGCTAGAGGTAGGCAGCCTAGCGGTTAGAGGTAGGCAGCCTGGCGGTTGAGAGGTAGGCAGCCTGGCGGTTAGAGGTAGGCAGCCTAGCGGTTAGAGGTAGGCAGCCTAGCGGTTAGAGGTAGGCAGCCTAGCGGTTAGAGGTAGGCAGCCTAGCGGTTAGAGGTAGGCAGCCTGAGCGGTTAGAGGTAGGCAGCCTAGCGGTTAGAGGTAGGCAGCCTAGCGGTTAGAGGTAGGCAGCCTAGCGGTTAGAGGTAGGCAGCCTAGCGGTTAGAGGTAGGCAGCCTAGCGGTTAGAGGTAGGCAGCCTAGGCGGTTAGAGGTAGGCAGCCTAGCGGTTAGAGGTAGGCAGCCTAGCGGTTAGAGGTAGGCAGCCTAGCGGATTTAGAGGTAGGCAACCTAGCGGTTAAGTAGGCAGCCTAGCGGTTAGAGTGAAGCAGCCTAGCGGTTAGAGGTAGGCAGCCTAACGGTTAAGTGGCAGCCTAGCGGTTAGAGGTAGGCAGCCCTGGCGGTTAGGAGATAGGCAGCCTAGCGGTTAGAGAGGTGAGTAGCCTGGCGGTTAGAGGTAGGCAGCCTAGCGGTTAGAGCGAATCCCGAGCTGACAAGGTAAAAATCCGTCGTTCTGCCCCTGAACAAGGCAGTTAAACTGTTCCCAGGCCGTCATTGTAAATAAGAATTGGTTCTTAACTGACTTGGTTAAATAAAAAGGAAAACAAAAAAGGCATCCATCAAACATTCATGGCTAGAAGGGATACAGCTTTTGTAAAAATTAATGTCAGATTTGACTTTAGATAGGTTAGTAGAGTTAAAGTAGCAGGTTAGGAAATGGGGAGGTTAGGTGTTAGCTATAATGCTTACATTTTTTTTTTTTAAACTTGATTTTTTTTGAGATTTGACAAAAGATGGATCCCTTCTTGCCATGACCAGGCTGTCACTCCCCACTCCGGCAGTGATTCAGCACCACAGCAGTGGGAAGTGGACACTCTGGCGGACACACAATTAAGACATTATAAAACTTCGTGGTTGGACAATCAAATTCGATGAGTAAATTAAAAAAACAAAATTCATCGAGGCTGGTTCATTGAGACAAAGATGATTTTTACAATGCTTCTGTGAAACAAGGCCTGTGCCAATGAATTTAATGAAAACACTGCTTTCAAAGCTCTAAATATATATATATATTTTTTTTTACAGTTCTACTGGATGATGGTGATACATTTATGTTTATTGTAATTTGAACTAATCACTAATCATGGGGTCATGACTTGTCATGTGTGATATACGTGACCTAATGATGACCGCTCTGTGTCCTACTGTAGACAGGTGAGTGTAACATTGTAACTCTCCTATGTGATGACAGCTCTGTGTCCTACTGTAGACAGGTGACATTGTAACTCTCCTATGTGATGACCGCTTTGTGTCCTACTGTAGACAGGTGACATTGTAACTCTCCTGTGATGACCGCTCTGTGTCCTACTGTAGACAGGTGACATTGTAACTCTCCTATGTGATGACCGCTTTGTGTCCTACTGTAGACAGGTGACATTGTAACTCTCCTATGTGATGACAGCTCTGTGTCCTACTGTAGACAGGTGAGTGTAACATTGTAACTCTCCTATGTGATGACAGCTCTGTGTCCTACTGTAGACAGGTGACATTGTAACTCTCCTATGTGATGACAGCTCTGTGTCCTACTGTAGACAGGTGACATTGTAACTCTCCTATGTGATGACCGCTCTGTGTCCTACTGTAGACAGGTGAGTGTAACATTGTAACTCTCCTATGTGATGACAGCTCTGTGTCCTACTGTAGACAGGTGACATTGTAACTCTCCTATGTGATGACAGCTCTGTGTCCTACTGTAGACAGGTGACATTGTAACTCTCCTATGTGATGACAGCTCTGTGTCCTACTGTAGACAGGTGAGTGTAACATTGTAACTCTCCTATGTGATGACCGCTTTGTGTCCTACTGTAGACAGGTGACATTGTAACTCTCCTATGTGATGACAGCTCTGTGTCCTACTGTAGACAGGTGACATTGTAACTCTCCTATGTGATGACAGCTCTGTGTCCTACTGTAGACAGGTGACATTGTAACTCTCCTATGTGATGACAGCTCTGTGTCCTACTGTAGACAGGTGAGTGTAACATTGTAACTCTCCTATGTGATGACCTCTCTGTGTCCTACTGTAGACAGGTGACATTGTAACTCTCCTATGTGATGACAGCTCTGTGTCCTACTGTAGACAGGTGAGTGTAACATTGTAACTCTCCTATGTAAATAGTGGTCAACAATGTTTTGTTTCCAAGTGCATCTGAAAAGAAGCTAAATTGAAACGCATCAAATTGCACATCATAACTCTTAATCAATCCATTCCAAATCTTTATACTATACATGACACAGGGGCTGAATGTGTTGAGCTTGACTCGGACGACAGCAGAACTGCTAAGGACCGGTCCTAACGAACACAATAATTTGCTTCTAATTGGCCAGCTCAAACATTCCTTGGAGCAGGGCGACGCACATCAGCCGCGCTACTTGGTCCTCAAGAAGGAGCGATCTCGAGGCCTCTGTTGTGGAGAAAGAATCCCTCTCTGCTGGCACGCTGGGAAACGGGGATAATCAACAGTCGTGGGACACTTACCGAGAAGCCCCTTATAAAAAGGACAACACATCTTTAAACGGGGTAAAAACAACAAAAAGAGACTAATTTACCAGCTGCTTGAGGATTTAATACTCTGAAGTGTATTGGCCTTCGAAGCCCATTGACTGGTGTTTTCATCAATTAATTAAAAGCATTGTTTTGCAATGGAATTACTTTTTCCATCATCCTGGCAACAATTTTATTCATGTTGGATAACTGTAGTAACCTAGTTACCAACCGCCTCTCTCCCCCCTCTCTCCTCCCCCTAGGAGGCTAGGAGGCTAACTGTAGTAACCTAGTTGCCAACCGCCTCTCTCCCCCTAGGAGGCTAACCTAATTTACCAACCGTAGGACCTGTAGTTAGTTACCAACCGCCTCTCTCCCCTAGGAGGCTAACTGTAGTTACCAACCGCCTCTCTCCCCTAGGAAGCTAACTGTTAACCTAGTTACCAACCGCCTCTCTCTCCCCTAGGAGGCTAACTGTAGTAACCTAGTTACCAACCGCCTCTCTCCCCTAGGAGGCTAACTGTAGTAACCTAGTTACCAGCCGCCTCTCTCCCCCTAGGGAGGCTAACTGTAGTAACCTAGTTACCAACCGCCTCTCTCCCCTAGGAGGGTAACTGTAGTAACCTAGTTACCAACCGCCTTCTCCCCTAGGAGGGTAACTGTAGTCACCTAGTTACCAACCGCCTCTCTCCCCTAGGAGGGTAACTGTAGTCACCTAGTTACCAACCGCCTCTCTCCCCTAGGAGGGTAACTGTAGTCAACCTAGTTACCAACCGCCTCTCTCCCCTAGGAGGGTAACTGTAGTCACCTAGTTACCAACCGCCTCTCTCCCCTAGGAGGCTAACTGTAGTAACCTAGTTACCAACCGCCTCTCTCCCCTAGGAGGGTAACTGTAGTAACCTAGTTACCAACCGCCTCTCTCCCTAGGAGGGTAACTGTAGTAACCTAGTTACCAACCGCCTCTCTCCCCTAGGAGGGTAACTGTAGTAACCTAGTTACCAACCGCCTCTCTCCCCTAGGAGGGTAACTGTAGTAACCTAGTTACCAACCGCCTCTCTCCCCTAGGAGGGTAACTGTAGTAACCTAGTTACCAACCGCCTCTCTCCCCTAGGAGGGTAACTGTAGTAACCTAGTTACCAACCACCTCTCTCCACGTTTCAGTTCCTATCCCTGCTCATAGAACAGTCCATTATAAAACACACTAGCCTGTCACAGCAGGGGGATTAAACCACCACTCACACCGGGTCAAGTGTGTGTGTGTGTGTGTGTGTGTGTGTGTGTGTGTGTGTGTGTGTGTGTGTGTGTGTGTGTCTTGTCTCCAAAGGCTGCAGTGCTGTGGCCGCATCCACAGAGCGTCTCATCTCCATCAGCACTCTTACTGCGAGGCCTTGTGGTTACAGGCCCCGATGCCCACAGAGCTGGTGATGGCTAGGTCTGGCTCTGCTATGCCTTGTGGTTACAGGCCCCGATGCCCACAGAGCTGGTGATGGCTAGGTCTGGCTCTGCTATGCCTTGTGGTTACAGGCCCCGATGCCCACAGAGCTAGTGATGGCTAGGTCTGGCTCTGCTATGCCTTGTGGTTACAGGCCCAGATGCCCACAGAGCTGGTGATGGCTAGGTCTGGCTCTGCTATGCCTTGTGGTTACAGGCCCACGATGCCCACAGAGCTGGTGATGGCTAGGTCTGGCTCTGCTATGCCTTGTGGTTACAGGCCCCGATGCCCACAGAGCTGGTGATGGCTAGGTCTGGCTCTGCTATGCCTTGTGGTTACAGGCCCCGATGCCCACAGAGCTGGTGATGGCTAGGTCTGGCTCTGCTATGCCTTGTGGTTACAGGCCCCGATGCCCACAGAGCTGGTGATGGCTAGGTCTGGCTCTGCTATGCCTTGTGGTTACAGGCCCCGATGCCCACAGAGCTGGTGATGGCTAGGTCTGGCTCTGCTATGCCTTGTGGTTACAGGCCCCGATGCCCACAGAGCTGGTGATGGCTAGGTCTGGCTCTGCTATGCCTTGTGGTTACAGGCCCCGATGCCCACAGAGCTGGTGATGGCTAGGTCTGGCTCTGCTATGCCTTGTGGTTACAGGCCCCGATGCCCACAGAGCTGGTGATGGCTAGGTCTGGCTCTGCTATGCCTTGTGGTTACAGGCCCCGATGCCCACAGAGCTGGTGATGGCTAGGTCTGGCTCTGCTATGCCTTGTGGTTACAGGCCCCGATGCCCACAGAGCTGGTGATGGCTAGGTCTGGCTCTGCTATGCCTTGTGGTTACAGGCCCCGATGCCCACAGAGCTGGTGATGGCTAGGTCTGGCTCTGCTATGCCTTGTGGTTACAGGCCCCGATGCCCACAGAGCTGGTGATGGCTAGGTCTGGCTCTGCTATGCCTTGTGGTTACAGGCCCCGATGCCCACAGAGCTGGTGATGGCTAGGTCTGGCTCTGCTATGCCTTGTGGTTACAGGCCCTGACGCCAACAGAGCTGGTGATGGCTAGGTCTGGCTCTGCTATGCCTTGTGGTTACAGGCCCCGATGCCCACAGAGCTGGTGATGGCTAGCAACAGAGACTGATGGTTTATGCTAGAAATACAAGGATGTGCCTCCACCTCGTCAGAAGGTGTTTCTGTGAATTGCACGTGTTTGCAAGCTGCAACACCCAGTGTGGTGATTTTTTTATATATATATTTTTTACACATTTATTTAACTAGATAAGTCAGTTAAGAACAAATTCAGGAACAGTGGGTTAACTGCCTTGTTCAGGGCAGAACGACCGATTTTACCTTGTCAGCTCAGGGATTAGATTTTGCAACCTCTCGGTTACAAATCCAACGCTCTAACCACTAGACTACCTGCCGTCCCCAAACAAATCTAGTTGGAGCTTTTCTCGGAGTCCACCAGGATTATTGTACCAGACATTTTGAGTATGAAATGTCCACAGCAGGGTTGTGCTGCAGGATTAAAGCCCACAGCAGGGTTGTGCTGCAGGATTAAAGCCTACAGCAGGGTTGTGCTAGCAGGATTAAAGCCCACAGCAGACCTCCAGCTGTGAATCTGTTCTTAGGCCACTGCCTGCTTTAGAAAACCTGGGACGGATGTTTTGAAAATAATACCATCGCTCATCTCCCCATCTCCCCCTCGCCATCTCCATCTCCCCATCTCCCCTCACTCATCTCCCCATCTCCATCTCCCCTTGCCATCTCCCCTCGCCATCTTCCCCATCTCCCCCTCTAGGTCCTCTAGAGTCATCAGGGTCAATTAAACAAGGCTTATTTGCATATATTCACACAGACAAGCTCAGCCTCAGCATATTCCCATCCCAGCCCCCCCCTGCTGCTGTAGAATGATGTTATTAAAACACATGCAGGATAGATGGGGTAAAATGTCTCGCTCACTCATTTTGCTTTGGGTACGGCGGGGAATTGAATTACGGGAATCATTTAGGCTGGGGAGGCAAGGTAGCCTAGTGGTTAGAGTGGAGGGGTGGCAGGGTAGCCTAGTGGTTAGAGTGGAGGGGCGGCAGGAGTAACCTAGTGGTTAGAGTGGAGGGACTGGCAGGAGTAGCCTAGTGGTTAGAGTGGAGGGCGGCAGGGTAGCCTAGTGGTTAGAGTGGAGGGCGGCAGAGGTAGCCTAGTGGTTAGAGTGGAGGGCGGCAGGGTAGCCTAGTGGTTAGAGCGTTGGACTAGTAACCGGAAGGTTGCGAGTTTCAAACCCTGAGCTGACAAGGTACAAATATGTCATTCTGCCCCTGAACAGGCAGTTAACCCACTTCCTTTCTTATTCCTAGGCCGTCATTGAAAATAAGAATTTGTTCTTAATTGACTTACCTAGTTAAATAATGTTGTTTTCTCCATTAGTAGTAAAACATTTTCTAAAGAAATATATATTTTCTAAGAAATATATATATATATATTTCTAAAGAAATATATATATATTTTTCTAAAGATATATATATATTTTCTAAAGATATATTTTCTAAAGTATATATATATATTTTCTAAAGATATATTTTCTAAAGATAATATTTTCTAAAATGGGTGTGAGTGTAGCACGGTGCTCATACTAAAAATGGGTGTGTGGTGACACAGTGCTCATATTAAAAATGGGTGTGGAGTGTAACACAGTGCTCATATTAAAAATGGGTGTGAGTGTAACACAGTGCTCATATTAAAAATGGGTGTGAGTGTAACACAGTGCTCATATTAAAAATGGGTATGTGTGTGAGTGTGACACAGTGCTCATATTAAAAATGGGTATGTGTGTGTGAGTGTGACACAGTGCTCATATTAAAAATGGGTATGTGTGTGACACAGTGCTCATATTAAAAATGGGTATGTGTGTGACACAGTGCTCATATTAAAAATGGGTATGTGTGTGAGTGTGACACAGTGTTGAGGCACGGTAGGAAGTGGCTCTTGTAGGTTTAAATGCAAATAGAAAAACATAGAAAAAGCAGGGAAAAGAACAGAAGCATGTGTAGAAGACCTTTATCAAAAGATAGAGGCTAGT
>NW_027001622.1:0-7267 GCF_036934945.1 Oncorhynchus masou masou
TGTCTTGGGGGTAGAAGCTGTTCAGGGTGTTGTTGGTTCCAGACCAGCACCGGTATTGCCATTCGGTAGCAGAGACACCAGTCTATGTCTTGGGGGTAGAAGCTGTTCAGGGTGTTGTTGGTTCCAGACCAGCACCGGTATTGCTTGCCATTCGGTAGCAGAGACACCAGTCTATGTCTTGGGGGTAGAAGCTGTTCAGGGTGTTGTTGGTTCCAGACCAGCACCGGTATTGCTTGCCATTCGGTAGCAGAGACACCAGTCTATGTCTTGGGGGTAGAAGCTGTTCAGGTGTTGTTGGTTCCAGACCAGCACCGGTATTGCTTGCCATTCGGTAGCAGAGACACCAGTCTATGTCTTGGGGGTAGAAGCTGTTCAGGGTGTTGTTGGTTCCAGACCAGCACCGGTATTGCTTGCCATTCGGTAGCAGAGACACCAGTCTATGTCTTGGGGGTAGAAGCTGTTCAGGGTGTTGTTGGTGCCAGACCAGCACCGGTATTGCTTGCCATTCGGTAGCAGAGACACCAGTCTATGTCTTGGGGGTAGAAGCTGTTCAGGGTGTTGTTGGTGCCAGACCAGCACCGGTATTGCTTGCCATTCGGTAGCAGAGACACCAGTCTATGTCTTGGGGTAGAAGCTGTTCAGGGTGTTGTTGGTTCCAGACCAGCACCGGTATTGCTTTGCCATTCGGTAGCAGAGACACCAGTCTATGTCTTGGGGTAGAAGCTGTTCAGGGTGTTGTTGGTTCCAGACCAGCACCGGTATTGCTTGCCATTCGGTAGCAGAGACACCAGTCTATGTCTTGGGGGTAGAAGCTGTTCAGGGTGTTGTTGGTTCCAGACCAGACCAGCACGGTAGCAGAGACACCAGTCTATGTCTTGGGGTAGAAGCTGTTCAGGGTGTTGTTGGTTCCAGACCAGCACCATGCCATTCGGTAGCAGAGACACCAGTCTATGTCTTGGGGGTAGAAGCTGTTCAGGGTGTTGTTGGTTCCAGACCAGCACCGGTATTGCTTGCCATTCGGTAGCAGAGACACCAGTCTATGTCTTGGGGGTAGAAGCTGTTCAGGGTGTTGTTGGTTCCAGACCAGCACCGGTATTGCTTGCCATTCGGTAGCAGAGACACCAGTCTATGTCTTGGGGGTAGAAGCTGTTCAGGGTGTTGTTGGTGCCAGACCAGCACCGGTATTGTTCAGGGTGTTGTTGGTTGCCATTCGGTAGCAGAGACACCAGTCTATGTCTTGGGGGTAGAAGCTGTTCAGGGTGTTGTTGGTTCCAGACCAGCACCGGTATTGCTTGCCATTCGGTAGCAGAGACACCAGTCTATGTCTTGGGGGTAGAAGCTGTTCAGGGTGTTGTTGGTTCCAGACCAGCACCGGTATTGCTTGCCATTCGGTAGCAGAGACACCAGTCTATGTCTTGGGGGTAGAAGCTGTTCAGGGTGTTGTTGGTGCCAGACCAGCACCGGTATTGCTTGCCATTCGGTAGCAGAGACACCAGTCTATGTCTTGGGGGTAGAAGCTGTTCAGGGTGTTGTTGGTGCCAGACCAGACCGTAGCACCAGAGGTATGTCTTGGGGGTTGTTCAGGGTGTTGTTGGTGCCAGACCAGCACCGTATTGTTTGGTAGCAGAGACACCAGTCTATGTCTTGCTGGAGTCCGACAGTTTTTGGGCCGTCCTTTTTTTACATTTAAATTTTATTTTTTCACCTTTATTTAACTAGTCAAGTCAGTTAAGAACAAATTCTTATTTTCAATGACGGCCTAGGAACAGTGGGTTAACTGCCTGTTCAGGGGCAGAACGACAGATTTGTACCTTGTCAGCTTGGGGATTTGAACTTGCAACCTTCCGGTTACTAGTCCAACGCTCTAACCACTAGATTACCCTGCCGCCCCTTTGATAAGAACAACATACATTTAGTGTTTAAAAATAGTTTGTCTGTCTCCTATGTGTCTCTGTTAGGTGTGAAGCCCACCCTGTTGTCATGGCAGAGCTGGAACCTGGGCTGGCTGGATCCTGTAGACACGTCCGGGAAGAGCCATGGAGAGTCAACATGTGGTAAGACCTGATCTACTGACCTGTTGTTTCAGATTCACATCTACTGACCTGTTATTTCAGATTTACTGAGGGTTTACATCTACTGACCTGTTATTTCAGATTTACTGAGGGTTTACATCTACTGACCTGTTGTTTCAGATTTACTGAGGGTTTACATCTACTGACCTGTTATTTCAGATTTACTGAGGGTTTACATCTACTGACCTGTTGTTTCAGATTTACTGATGGTTTACATCTACTGACCTATTGTTTCAGATTCATGGAGGGTTTACATCTACTGACCTGTTGTTTCAGATTCACATCTACTGACCTGTTGTTTCAGATTCACATCTACTGACCTGTTGTTTCAGATTCACATCTACAGACCTGTTATTTCAGATTTACTGAGGGTTTACTTCTACTGACCTGTTGTTTCAGATTCATGGAGGGTTTACTTCTACTGACCTGTTGTTTCAGATTCACATCTACTGACCTGTTGTTTCAGATTTACTGAGGGTTTACATCTACTGACCTGTTGTTTCAGATTCATGGAGGGTTTACTTCTACTGACCTGTTGTTTCAGATTCACATCTACTGACCTGTTGTTTCAGATTCACGGAGGGTTTACATCTAAATCAAATCAAATTTATTTATATAGCCCTTCGTGCATCAGCTGATATCCCAGCCTAAAACCCCAAACAGCAAGCAATGCAGGTGTAGAAGCACGGTGTCTAGGAAAAACTCCCTAGAAAGGCCAAAACCTAGGAAGAAACCTAGAGAGGAACCAGGCTATGTGGGGTGGCCAGTCCTCTTCTGGCTGTGCCGGGTGGAGATTATAACAGAACATGGCCAAGATGTTCAAATGTTCATAAATGACCAGCATGGTCCAATAATAATAAGGCAGAACAGTTGAAACTGGAGCAGCAGATCGGCCAGGTGGACTGGGGACAGCAAGGAGTCATCATGTCAGGTAGTCCTGAGGCATGGTCCTAGGGCTCAGGTCCTCAGAGAGAGAGAGAAAGAAAGGAGAAGAGAGAATTAGAGAGAGCACACTTAAATTCACACAGGACACCGAATAGGACAGAAGTACTCCAGATATAACAAACTGACCCTAGCCCCCCGACACATAAACTACTGCAGCACAAATACTGGAGGCTGAGACAGGAGGGGTCAGGAGACACTGTGGCCCCATCCGAGGACACCCCCGGACAGGGCCAAACAGGAAGGATATAACCCCACCCACTTTGCCAAAGCACAGCCTACTGACCTTGTTTCAGATTCACAGTGTTTATATCTACTGACCTGTTGTTTCAGACTGACTGAGGGTTTAGGCTAAATCTATTCTGTCACATAACGCTGTGATGTAGTGAAGGCATGACTTGATAGTTAGACGTTAAACTGTCCAGTCATCCTGACCGTGGTGCCGTGGCCTCGCTAAGTGTTGGCCCACAACAAACCATCACTGTGGACAGCTTTAGAGGACGGACATAACTTAATACTTACCAGAAAGTAGGATTTGAAATTCATTCACTTTTACTCTCACAATATTGTGTTGATCTTAGTTTGTAGCTTGCGCTCATAACTCTCAGACATGGATTTATACTGTGTGTGTGTGTGTGTGTCTGTAACTGATTATTGCTCTCTGTGGTTTAGATTTGTCACTAGACAGGAGAGTGTGTAATGTTAGTGCTGTTTGAAAGTGTTCTGGTGTTCTGGGGGTTCCGTGCTAAGCTTCCAAACACTCCAGACTCTCCGGGGGAAACAAGGTTTAAATGTATCAAGTTCAGCTGCTGCCAGGGCCTCCCTGGGTCTCCCCCTCCTCTACCTCCCCCGAGTCTCCCCCTGGAACCCCCTACACCCTCCTGCCTTTCCCTTGTCTCCCCTTGTTTCCCCTCTCACCCCTACCCTTCCCTCCACACATGCTGTTTGAATTAAGCACACATGTTGTCTCATTAGTTCCTGCTTCGCCACAAATGCATGCAGGGCCTACTGCTGTGCTTAAAGTGTGTTTCTGGATCATAGTAGATCGTTCCTCACATTACTTTAACTGATGTTAAGCTGATCCACTCATGGTTCATGCTGACTCGGGTCTGCATCCCAAATGGCATCCTATTGTCCTTGGTCAAGTGCACTATATGAATTTGGTGCCGCTTTGGGATTAGACTAAACCTACTGACCTGTTGTTTCAGATTGACTGAGGGTTTAGGCTAAGTCTACTGACCTGTTGTTTCAGACTGACTGAGGGTTTCATCACCAGACTGAGGGTTTAGGTTCATGCCAGATTGACTGAGGGTTTAGCTAAGACTGACCGGATTGACTGAGGGTTTAGGCTAATCCCAAATGGCATCCTATTGTCCTTGGTCAGACTGACTGAGGGTTTAGGCTGTCTACTGACCTGTTGTTTACTGACTGAGGGGAAGTCTTGACCTGTTGTTTCAGACTGCTGAGGGTTTAGGCTAAGTCTACTGACCTGTTGTTTCAGACTGACTGAGGGTTTAGGCTAAGTCTACTGACCTGTTGTTTCAGATTGACTGAGGGTTTAGGCTAAGTCTACTGACCTGTTGTTTCAGACTGACTGAGGGTTTAGGCTAAGTCTACTGACCTGTTGTTTCAGACTGACTGAGGGTTTAGGCTAAGTCTACTGACCTGTTGTTTCAGACTGACTGAGGGTTTAGGCTAAGTCTACTGACCTGTTGTTTCAGACTGACTGAGGGTTTAGGCTAAGTCTACTGACCTGTTGTTTCAGATTGACTGAGGGTTTAGGCTAAGTCTACTGACCTGTTGTTTCAGACTGACCTGTTGTTTCAGATTGAGGGTTTAGGCTAAGTCTACTGACCTGTTGTTTCAGACTGACTGAAGTTTAGGCTAAGTCTACTGACCTGTTGTTTCAGTTGTTTCAGATTGACTGAGGGTTTAGGCTAAGTCTACTGACCTGTTGTTTCAGACTGACTGAGGGTTTAGGCTAAGTCTAGACCTGTTGTTTCAGATGACTGAGGGTTTAGGCTAAGTCTACTGACCTGTTGTTTCAGATGGACTGAGGGTTTAGGCTAAGTCTACTGACCTGTTGTTTCAGACTGACTGAGGGTTTAGGCTAAGTCTACTGACCTGTTGTTTCAGACTGACTGAGGGTTTAGGCTAAGTCTACTGACCTGTTGTTTCAGATTGACTGAGGGTTATCCTTTTCATTATCCACATTCACAGTATTGTTGAATAATAGTGGACCATACATATAGTATTGAGACCACTCAGGCTACTGTTCTGCCTGTCTCAGGTTCCATCTTGTTTTGGTGATGCTCTTTAGGCCTTTTGGTTGCAGACCACAGGACAAACATAATATACAACAAAGTGGAATAAAAGAGACTGGACTACCCCTCATATGTGAATGGTTTCTATTTATACAGCCAAGCAAAGGGCAGGAGAGGTGATCGTCTTGGAATGTTTGGGATACATGTTTGACTCCCGACAGATGTATGCCGCCTATGTATGCCAGTTAGGCTCTACACGGTTGTATGCCAGTTAGGCTCTACACGGTTGTATGCTAGTTAGAGCTCTACACCGGTTGTATGCCTAGTTAGGCTCTACACGGTTAGCCATGCCTGCTAGGCTCTACACCGGTTGTATGCCAGTTAGGCCTCTACACCGGTTTGTATGCCAGTTAGGCTCTACACCGGTTGTATGCTAGTTAGGCTCTACACCGGTTGTATGCCAGTTAGAGCTCTACACCCGGTTGTATGCCAGTTAGGCTCTACACGGTTGTATGCCAGTTAGGCTCTACACCGGTTGTAAAGTGGATTAATGTGCTTCATTGTAAGAAGTTATGTGGCCACTTTTAGTTGTGATGCAAACCTTATCCAAAACATATAGGCCTATGGTCTAGGCTACATGAGGTGTGATACTAACCTTATCAAAACATATAGGCCTATGGTCTAGGCTACATGAGGTGTGATACTAACCTTATCAAAACATATAGGCCTATGGTCTAGGCTACATGAGGTGTGATACTAACCTTATCAAAACATAGGCCTATGGTCTAGGCTACATGAGGTGTGCGACTATGATTTTAAAAAGTCACAAAAAAGGAATGACGTGTTTCTTGTCTTACTGCTCACAAGCTGGGCATCATTTACTATTGATAATATATCATTCACAAGTGATTTTTGTCACCCCATTACACTACTCTTAATTTAATATTGTTTTTACATTTACTAAATAATATATTTGTGATATTTGTTTCAATTTAGAATGGACCATTATCATGCACCTGTCTCAATGCACTTAAATAGTGAATGGAGGACGGTTTTCCCGTGGTTCATTTTCATGCCAGCCAGGTAGGCTACACTCCTGTAGCAATGTGCTTAATATTAGGAACGTTGAGAAATAAATATAGTAGGCCTAGAAAGCTGATTCGATCAGATTTCTAATAGAGGCCATCAAAACTGTTTTTCTCATGTAATTGCATAGCCTATAGAAAGTTGCTCAACATGAGCACATGGGCTCTCATTAAATTTTTGATTAGATTTTCGAATAGAATTGCATTGTCAGAGTGATTAGAGGGATGATATCGTCTCCTCTCTCCTTTATTTTCCTAACCAGCAAGCCTAACCTCCAGTTATCTCTCTCCTCTATGTTTGCAGCAAGAGCTTGCTAGCTCTCTGTCCTCTGTGTTTATAGCAGGCCTTGCTATTTCCCTATCCTATATGCTCCTAGCAGGCCTAGCCAGCTCACTCCTCTCTCCTCTATGTTCCTAGCAGGCCTAGCCAGTCTCTCTCCTCTATGTTCCTAGCAGGCCTAGCCAGCTCTCTCATCTTTCCTCTATGCTCCGAGCAGGCCTAGCCAGCTCTCTCCTCTCTCCACTATGTTCCTAGCAGGCCTAGCCAGCTCTCTCCTCTCTCCTCTATGTTCCTAGCAGGCCTAGCCAGCTCTCTCCTCTATGTTCCTAGCAGGCCTAGCCAGCTCTCTCCTCTTTCCTCTATGTTCTTAGCAGGCCTAGCCAGCTCTCTCCTCTTTCCTCTATGTTCAAAGCAGGCCTAGCCAGTCTCTTTCCTCTATGCTCCTAGCAGGCCTCGCCAGCCTCTCCTCTTTCCTCTATGTTCCTAGCAGGCCTAGCCAGCTTCTCTCATACTTCCTCTATGCCTGGCAGGCCTAGCCAGCTCTCTCTTCCTTTCCTCTATGTTCCTAGCAGGCCTAGCCAGCTCTTTCCCTCTATGTTCCTAGCAGGCCTAGCCAGCTCTCTC
>NW_027001623.1:0-7267 GCF_036934945.1 Oncorhynchus masou masou
AATCTATCTAACATCACCTAACATCACCTCCATCTATCTAACATCATCTAACATCACCTCCATCTAACTAACATCATCTAACATCACCTCCATCTATCTAACATCACCTAACATCACCTCCATCTATCTAACATCACCTCAATCTATCTAACATCATCTAACATCACCTCCATCTATCTAACATCACCTAACATCACCTCCATCTATCTAACATCACCTCAATCTATCTAACATCATCTAACATCACCTCCATCTATCTAACATAATCTAACATCACCTCCATCTATCTAACATCACCTCCATCTATTTAACATCATCTAACATCACCTCCATCTAACTAACATCATCTAACATCACCTCCATCTAACTAACATCATCTAACATCACCTCCATCTATCTAACATCACCTCCATCTATCTAACATCATCTAACATCACCTCCATCTAACTAACATCACCTAACATCACCCCCATCTATCTAACATCACCTAACATAACCTCCATCTAACTAACATCATCTAACATCACCTCCATCTAACTAACATCATCTAACATCACCTCTATCTATCTAACATCACCTCAATCTAACATAATCTACCATCACTTCCATCTAACTAACATAATCTAACATCACCTCCATCTAACTAACATCATCTAACATCACTTCCATCTAACTAACATCATCTAACATCACCTCCATCTAACATCATCTAACATCACCTCCATGTATCTAACACCACCTCCATCCATCTAACATCATCTAACATCACCTCCATCTAACTAACATCACCTCCATCCATTTAACATCATCTAACATCACCTCCATCTAACTAACATCACCTCCATCCATCTAACATCATCTAACATCACCTCCATCTAACTAACATCATCTAACATCACCTCCATCTAACTAACACCACCTCCATCCATCTAACATCATCTAACATCACCTCCATCTAACTAACATCACCTCCATCCATCTAACATCATCTAACATCACCTCCATCTAACTAACATAATCTAACATCACCTCCATCCATCTAACATCATCTAACATCACCTCCATCTAACTAACATAATCTAACACCACCTCCATCCATCTAACATCATCTAACATCACCTCCATCTAACTAACATCACCTCCATCTATCTAACATTAGAGGTGATGTTAGTTAGATTGGGGTGATGTTAGATTATGTTAGAAAGATGGAGATGATGTTAGATAGATGGAGGTGATGTTAGAGGATGTTAGATGGAGGTGATGTTAGATGATGTTAGATAGATGGAGGTGATGGTAGATTATGTTAGATAGATGGAGGTGATGTTAGATGATGTTATATATATGGAGGTGATGTTAGATGATGTTAGATAGATGGAGGTGATGTTAGATGATGTTAGATAGATGGAGGTGATGTTAGATAGATGGAGGTGATGTTAGATAATGTTAGATGGAGGTGATGTTAGATAGATGGAGGTGATGTTAGATAGGTGGAGGTGATGTTAGATTGATGAAGGTGATTTTAAATAGATGGAGGTGATGGTAGATAGATGGAGGTGATTTTAAATAGATGGAGGTGGTGGTAGATAGATGGAGGTGATTTTAAATAGATGGAGGTGGTGGTAGATAGATGGAGGTGATTTTAAATAGATGGAAGTGATGGTAGATAGATTGAGGTGATTTTAAATAGATGGAAGTGATGGTAGATAGATGGAGGTGATGGTAGTTAGATGGAGGTGATGTTAGATTGATGAAGGTGATTTTAAATAGATGGAAGTGATGGTAGATAGATGGAGGTGATTTTAAATAGATGAAGGTGATGGTAGATAGATGGAGGTGATTTTAAATAGATGAAGGTGATGGTAGATAGATGGAGGTGATTTTAAATAGATGAAGGTGGTGGTAGATAGATGGAGGTAATTTTAAATAGATGAAGGTGATGGTAGATAGATGGAGGTGATTTTAACTAGATGAAGGTGATGTTAGATAGTTGTAGATGATGATCGATGATGTTAGATAGTTTGAGGTGATGTTAGGTTATGTTAGATAGATGGAGGTGATGTTAGATAGATGGATTTACATGGGCAGACCTGTTTCAAAACAACTTGGATCAGTCAATCTTATCTCAGTTTGATACACATATATGTACCACACACACATAAAAGCACGTACACACACACATTCACGCACACATGCACGCACATACATGCACGCACACATAATCACACATTGCTAAAGCTCTTTGTTCAGTAGTGAAAGTCAAGTCCTTTTTTTTGTTGCCACTCACTCTGAAGATCAGAGCTGTCTTTATAAATCAGAGAAGATCAGAGCTGTCTTTATAAATCAGAGAAGATCAGAGCTGTCTTTATAAATCAGAGAAGATCAGAGCTGTCTTTATAAATCAGAGAAAGATCAGAGCTGTCTTTATAAATCAGAGAAGATCAGAGCTGTCTTTATAAATCAGAGAAGATCAGAGCTGTCTTTAGAAATCAGAGAAGATCAGAGCTGTCTTTATAAATCAGAGAAGATCAGAGCTGTCTTTATAAATCCAGAGAAGATCAGAGCTGTGCTTTAGAAATCCAGAGAAGATCAGAGCTGTCTTTAGAAATCCAGAAGATCAAATTGTCTTTATAAATCAGAGAAGATCAGAGCTGTCTTTATAAATCAGAGAAGATCCAGAGCTGTCTTTATAAATCAGAGAAGATCAGAGGCTGTCTTTATAAATCAGAGAAGATCAGAGCTGTCTTTATAAATCAGAGAAGATCAGAGCTGTCTTTATAAATCAGAGAAGATCAGAGCTGTCTTTATAAATCAGAGATAATCAGAGCTGTCTTTATAAATCAGAGAAGATCAGAGCTGTCTTTATAAATCAGAGAAGATCAGAGCTGTCTTTATAAATCAGAGATAATCAGAGCTGTCTTTATAAATCAGAGATAATCAGAGCTGTCTTTATAAATCAGTGATAATCAGAGCGGTCTTTATAAATCATAGAGACTCCTTTAGAATCAGACAGTGGTGAGCCTCCTGAGTGCCGCAGGTCGCCAGCTGGACAGTGTCTCTCTCAATTGGCCCAGCGTCGTCTGGGTTAGGGGAGGGTTCGGCCAGCCGGGCGTCTGCAAGCTGACTTCGGTCGCCAGCTGGACAGTGTCTCTCTGACACATTGATGCAGCTGGCTTCGGTCGCTAGCTGGACAGTGTCTCTGACACATTGATGCAGCTGGCTGCGGTCGCCAGCTGGACAGTGTCTCTGACACGTTGATGCAGCTGGCTGCGGTCGCCAGCTGGACAGTGTCTCTCTCAATTGGCCCAGCGTCGTCTGGGTTAGGGAAGGGTTCGGCCGCCAGCTGGACAGTGTCTCTGACGCATTGATGCAGCTGGCTTCGGTCGCCAGCTGGACAGTGTCTCTCTGACACATTGATGCAGCTGGCTTCGGTCGCCAGCTGGACAGTGTCTCTCTGACACATTGATGCAGCTGGCTTCGGTCGCCAGCTGGACAGTGTCTCTCTCAATTAGCCCAGCGTCGTCTGGGTTAGGGGAGGGTTCGGCCGCCAGCTGGACAGTGTCTCTCTGACACATTGATGCAGCTGGCTTCGGTCGCCAGCTGGACAGTGTCTCTCTGACACATTGATGCAGCTGGCTTCGGTCGCCAGCTGGACAGTGTCTCTCTGACACATTAATGCAGCTGGCTTCGGTCGCCAGCTGGACAGTGTCTCTCTCAATTAGCCCAGCGTCGTCTGGGTTAGGGGAGGGTTCGGCCGCCAGCTGGACAGTGTCTCTCTGACACATTGATGCAGCTGGCTTCGGTCGCCAGCTGGACAGTGTCTCTCTGACACATTGATGCAGCTGGCTTCGGTCGCCAGCTGGACAGTGTCTCTCTGACACATTGATGCAGCTGGCTTCGGTCGCCAGCTGGACAGTGTCTCTGACACATTGATGCAGCTGGCTGCGGTCGCCAGCTGAACAGTGTCTCTGACACATTGATGCAGCTGGCTTCGGTCGCCAGCTGGACAGTGTCTCTATGACCGTATTGATGCAGCTGGCTTGGTCGCCAGCTGGACGTGTCTCCTGACACATTGATGCAGCTGGCTTCGGTGCAGCCCAGCTGGACGATCTCAGCGTGATGCAGCTGGCTGCGGTCGCCAGCTGAACAGTGTCTCTGACACATTGATGCAGCTGGCCGGTGTGACTGGACAGTGTCTATATTTGGTGGTGCAGCTGAAACGGTCGCCAGCTGGACAGTGTCTCTATGACACATTGATGCAGCTGGCTTCGGTCGCCAGCTGGACAGTGTCTCTCTGACACATTGATGCAGCTGGCTTCGGTCGCCAGTTGGACAGTGTCTCTATGACACATTGATGCAGCTGGCTTCGGTCGCCAGCTGAACAGTGTCTCTGACACATTGATGCAGCTGGCTTCTGGGTTAAGCAAGCAGTGTGTCAAGAAACCGTGTGGCTTGGCGAGGTCGTGTATTGGAGGATACATGGCTCTCGACCTTAGCCTCTCCCGGAGTCTGTAGAGGAGACACTAATTACAGTTGGGGAGAAAGAAAGGGTAAAATAACAACAAAATAAAATAATCAGACGATGGTGTAAAATGCTTTAATTAACAAAGAGCTGCAGTTAGTTTCAGAATGTCTCTGACACATTGGTGCAGCTGGCTTGATCGCCAGCTGGACAGTGTCTCTGACACATTGATGCAGCTGGCTGCGGTCGCCAGCTGAACAGTGTCTCTGACACATTGATGCAGCTGGCCAGTTAAGCCAGCTGGACAGTGTCTCTATGACACATTGATGCAGCTGGCTTCGGTCGCCAGCTGGACAGTGTCTCTATGACACATTGATGCAGCTGGCTTCGGTCGCCAGCTGGACAGTGTCTCTCTCAATTGGCCCAGCGTCGTCTGGGTTAGGGGAGGGTTCGGCCAGCCGGGCGTCTGCAAGCTGACTTCGGTCGCCAGCTGGACAGTGTCTCTCTGACACATTGATGCAGCTGGCTTCGGTCGCTAGCTGGACAGTGTCTCTGACACATTGATGCAGCTGGCTTCGGTCGCCAGCTGGACAGTGTCTCTATGACACATTGATGCAGCTGGCTTCGGTCGCCAGCTGGACAGTGTCTCTCTCAATTGGCGGCCTGGGTTAGCGTTCGGCCGCCAGCTGGACAGTGTCTCTCTGACACATTGATGCAGCTGGCCAGTCCCAGCTGGACAGTCTCTCTGACACATTGCTGCAGCTGGCTCGGTCGCCAGCTGGACAGTGTCTCTCTGACACATTAATGATGGCAGCTGGACAGTGTCTCTCTCAATTAGCCCAGCGTCGTCTGGGTTAGGGGAGGGTTCGGCCGCCAGCTGGACAGTGTCTCTCTGACACATTGATGCAGCTGGCTTCGGTCGCCAGCTGGACAGTGTCTCTCTGACACATTGATGCAGCTGGCTTCGGTCGCCAGCTGGACAGTGTCTCTCTGACACAGCTGGCCCGGTCGCCAGCTGGACAGTGTCTCTGACACATTGATGCAGCTGGCTGCGGTCGCCAGCTGAACAGTGTCTCTGACACATTGATGCAGCTGGCTTCGGTCGCCAGCTGGACAGTGTCTCTATGACACATTGATGCAGCTGGCTTCGGTCGCCAGCTGGACAGTGTCTCTGACACATTGATGCAGCTGGCTTCGGTCGCCAGCTGGACAGTGTCTCTGACACATTGATGCAGCTGGCTGCGGTCGCCAGCCTGAACAGTGTCTCTGACACATTGATGCAGCTGGTTTCGGTCGCCAGCTGGACAGTGTCTCTATGACACATTGATGCAGCTGGCTTCGGTCGCCAGCTGGACAGTGTCTCTATGACACATTGATGCAGCTGGCTTCGGTCGCCAGCTGGACAGTGTCTCTCTGACACATTGATGCAGCTGGCTTCGGTCGCCAGTTGGACTGTCTCTATGACACATTGATGCGGCTGGCCCCGGTCGCCAGCTGAACAGTGTCTCTGACACATTGATGCAGCTGGCTTCTGGGTTAAGCAAGCAGTGTGTCAAGCCGTGTGGCTTGGCAGGGTCGTGTATTGGAGGATACATGGCTCTCGACCTTAGCCTCTCCGAGTCTGTAGAGGAGACACTAATTGCCAGTTGGGAGAAAGAAGGGTAAAATAACAACAAAATAAAATAATCAGACAGTGGTGTAAAAATGCTTTAATTAACAAAGACTGCAGTTAGTTTCAGAATGTCTCTGACACATTGATGCAGCTGGCTTGATCGCCAGCTGGACAGTGTCTCTGACACATTGATGCAGCTGGCTGCGATCGCCAGCTGAACAGTGTCTCTGACACATTGATGCAGCTGGCCCCGGTCGCCAACTGGACAGTGTCTCTATGACATTGATGCAGCTGGCTTGATTATCAGCTGGACAGTGTCTCTATGACACATTGATGCAGCTGGCCGGTGCATAGCTGGACAGTGTCTCTGACACATCTGGAGTTATTCGGGCAGCCGGCGTCTGCTGATTAGCGCCAGCTGGACAGTGTCTCTCTGACACATTGATGCAGCTGGCTTCGGTCGCTAGCTGGACAGTGTCTCTGACACATTGATGCAGCTGGCTTCGGTCGCCAGCTGGACAGTGTCTCTATGACACATTGATGCAGCTGGCTTCGGTCGCCAGCTGGACAGTGTCTCTCTGGCCCAGCGTCGTCTGGGTTAGGGAAGGATTCGGCCCAGCCGGGCGTCTGCAAGCTGACTTCGGTCGCCAGCTGGACAGTGTCTCTCTGACACATTGATGCAGCTGGCTTCGGTCGCTAGCTGGACAGTGTCTCTATGACACATTGATGCAGCTGGCTTCGGTCGCCAGCTGGACAGTGTCTCTCTGACACATTGATGCAGCTGGCTTCGGTCGCCAGCTGGACAGTGTCTCTGACACATTGATGCAGCTGGCTGCGGTCGCCAGCTGAACAGTGTCTCTGACACATTGATGCAGCTGGCTTCGGTCGCCAGCTGGACAGTGTCTCTATGACACATTGATGCAGCTGGCTTCGGTCGCCAGCTGGACAGTGTCTCTGACACATTGATGCAGCTGGCTTCGGTCGCCAGCTGGACAGTGTCTCTGACACATTGATGCAGCTGGCTGCGGTCGCCAGCTGAACAGTGTCTCTGACACATTGATGCAGCTGGCTTCGGTCGCCAGCTGGACAGTGTCTCTATGACACATTGATGCAGCTGGCTTCGGTCGCCAGCTGGACAGTGTCTCTATGACACATTGATGCAGCTGGCTTCGGTCGCCAGCTGGACAGTGTATCTA
>NW_027001624.1:0-7267 GCF_036934945.1 Oncorhynchus masou masou
CAAGAGTGTCAGGACCCGGTTACGAACCTGGGTCTCCGGAGGAGAAACAGTCACTTAACCAACTGAGCCACGAATAGTCAGCAGAAGTCCCCAGAAGATGAGGCAGACACAGCAGTACTTAAGACGGAGTATTTAATAAAGTAAAAGGAGAAGTCCTTCAATACAAATGGCAAATCCAAAAGGTGGTAGGTATAGCACAAAAAAGCCTCAAGAGATACTCAAAAAACAAAAACAGAATTCCACAGAGCGTCCACCGGAATCGACAAGAATACACAGAACACTAGGGCTGGGTGCTAACATACAAACACAGAGCACAGAACTGAGGGAAACTAAGGGTTTTTAAATACAATAGGGAAACGAGGCACAGGTGCAAATAATGGGGAACAAAGGGAAAACATAAGGTCAAAAAGCACAATGGGGGCATCTAGTGACCAAAACCCGGAACAACCCTGGCCAAATCCTGACAAAGAGGCGGGTGGACAAACAAAAACCCACAAATTCTGACAAACTCCAAGCATTGATTATGCAATAATGGGCTGCCATCAGTCAGATGTGGGATAGGAATATAATTGACAGCATGCCAGTGTAGATTGCAGAGGTCTTGAAAAAGAAGGGTCAACACTGCAAAATAGACTCTATGCATCAACTTCATGTAATTGTCAATAAAAGCCTTTGACACTTGTGAAATGCTTGTAGTTATATGTCAGTTTTCCATAGTAACATCTGACAAAAATATCTAAAGACACTGAAGCAGCAAACGTTGTGTAAATTAATATTTGTGCCATTCTCAAAACTTTCGGCCACGACTGTACAATTTAACTTGAAATAAAAAACTAATTTCCTGTCAAAATTAGAAACCTGTAATATCTGAAAATGTAGCTAGGCAGACTATCTTCACGTACGGCATGAATGGACACCTCTCCCTGTCACGGATGCCATGGTTGCTCTTAGTTTGAAGATGTAATCAGGAGACAGGTGTTTTCTCCATCTCCTCATAATCTAATTCCACTGATTTGAATTCTCGGTCCTCCAGCAAGTGGAGAGCAACACTTATGCACACAACATTTGGTAGGAGATGGGAGGTGCATAGGCTGGACACAGCCAGAGTATGTCAGCTTTAAATCAATGATATGGCCTCACCCATGAACACATAACTGACACACATTTGTTTTGGCTCTCTCTTCAGTGTTATAGGGGTAGCCTATAACAAAAGCCTGCACACACACACACACACACACACACACACACACACACACACACACACACACACACACACACACACACACACACACACACACACACACACAGAGAGTGTAGGCAGGTTTGTGAACTGTGAAAGGGGGTTAGGTTTTATGAAAGTGGTGACATTATAGCATCCTGACACAGCTCCGTGACAGAAAGAGCAGCTCTGAAGGTCAGTGTGTGTGTGTGTGTCATGTGTGTTTGTTTTGTGTGTGTTCTGTGTTCTGTAGTCACTCTGCTCTGTCTTTCCGCTTTTCTCTTTTATATCCCACATTCTCTCTCCCCTGTATCTCTACACTCCTGCCCTCTGACTCTCAGCATCACCTCAATTCCTCATTCTGTTCCTCTTCTCCTTGAGAGAGCGAGAGAGAGAGTGAAAGAGCCAGTGAGAGCCAGAGAACAAGCTAAGTGAGAGAGAACGAGCTGAGAGAGCAAGAGAACGAGCTGGGAGAGAACGAGAGAACGAGCTGAGAGAGAGCGAATCTGAGCTGAGAGTGAGAGAGAAACGAGCTGAGAGAGCGAGAGAGAACGAGCTGAGAGAGCGAGAGAGAAGAGCAGAGAGAGCGAGAGAGAAACGAGCTGAGAGCGAGAGAACGAGCTGAGAGAGCGAGAGAAAACGAGCTGAGAGAGAGAAAACGAGCTGAGAGAGAGAAAACGAGCTGGAGAGTGAGAGCCAACGAGCTGGAGAAAGAGAGAACAAGCTGAGAAAGAGAGAGAGAACGGCTGAGAAAGAGAGAGAGAACACGCTGAGAGAGAGAGAGAGATAACAAGCTGAGCAAAAGAGAGGGAGACAAGCTGAGAAAGAGAGAGAGAGAACGAGCTGAGAGTAGGAGAGAACGAGCTGAGAGTGAGAGAGAACGAGCTGAGAGTGAGAGAGAATGAGCTGAGAAAGAGAGAACGAGCTGAGAAAGAGAGAGAACGAGCTGAGAAAGAGAGAGAACGAGCTGAGAAAGAGAGAGAACAAGCTGAGAGAGAGAGAGAGAGAGAGAGATAACAAGCTGAGCAAAAGAGAGGGCGACAAGCTGAGAAAGAGAGAACGAGGTGAAAGAGAGAGAGAACAGCTGAGAGCGAGAGAGAACAAGCTGAGAGCTGTGAGAGAGAGAGAGAGAGAGAGAGAGAGAGAGAGAACAAGCTGAGACACAAGGCAAGAAGGTGTGTTCCTGTGTGTAAGATGGGCTCCCAGAGCAGGTGGGCTACAGGTGTAGCTGGAAAGAAAGAAAGACAAAGGGAGAGAGGGGGGTGAGGTGAAGAGAGGGGTGAGGAACTGATGACATTACATTATAACAGTATGTGTCAGCAACCAGACTGTCACGGTTTTCTGTAGGTGAAAGAGAGGCAGACCAAAATGCGGCGTGGCTATTACGATCCATGTTTAATAAAAGGATAGGATAAAGCAATCCTTCTCACCCCCCCCCCCTTAAATGATTTAGATGCACTATTGTAAAGTGGCTGTTCCACCGATGTCAGAAGGTGAATTCACCAATTTGTAAGTCGCTCTGGATAAGAGCGTCTGCTAAATGACTTAAATGTAAATGTAAATAAAACAGAAGTAAACACGAATCAAATACAAAACAAACAAACGTAACAAGAAAACCGAAACAGCCTAATACTGGTGCAAACTAGCACACGACAGACATAAGGACAATCTCCCACAAAACCCAACACCAAACAGGCTACCTAAATATGGTTCCCAATCAGAGACAATGACTAACACCTGCCTCTGACTGAGAACCATATCAGGCCAAACACAGAAACAGACAAACCAGACACACAACATAGAATGCCCACTCAGATCACACCCTGACCAAACAAAACATATAAACATACAAAGCAAACTATGGTCAGGGTGTGACACAGACCTGTGTAGGTAACTAATGACATTACATTATAACAGTATGTGTCTGCAACCAGACCTGTGTAGGTAACTGATGACATTACATTATAACATTATGTGTCTGCAACCAGACCTGTGTAGGTAACTGATGACATTACATTATAACAGTATGTGTCAGCAACCAGACCTGTGTAGGTAACTGATGACATTACATTATAACATTATGTGTCTGCAACCAGACCTGTGTAGGTAACTGATGACATTACATTATAACAGTATGTGTCAGCAACCAGACCTGTGTAGGTAACTGATGACATTACATTATAACAGTATGTGTCAGCAACCAGACCTGTGTAGGTGACTGATGACATTACATTATAACAGTATGTGTCAGCAACCAGACCTGTGTAGGTAACTGATGACATTACATTATAACAGTATGTGTCTGCAACCAGACCTGTGTAGGTAACTGATGACATTACATTATAACAGTATGTGTCAGCAACCAGACCTGTGTAGGTAACTGATGACATTACATTATAACAGTATGTGTCTGCAACCAGACCTGTGTAGGTAACTGATGACATTACATTATAACAGTATGTGTCAGCAAAACCAGACGGTGTAGGTAACCTGATGACATTACATTATAACAGTATGTGTCAGCAACCAGACCTGTAGGTAACTGATGACATTACATTATAACAGTATGTGTCAGCAACCAGACCTGTGTAGGTAACTGATGACATTACATTATAACATTATGTGTCTGCAACCAGACCTGTGTAGGTAACTGATGACATTACATTATAACAGTATGTGTCAGCAACCAGACCTGTGTAGGTAACTGATGACATTACATTATAACAGTATGTGTCAGCAACCAGACCTGTGTAGGTAACTGATGACATTACATTATAACAGTATGCGTCTGCAACCAGACCTGTGTAGGTAACTGATGACATTACATTATAACAGTATGTGTCAGCAAACTGGTGACCTGTGTAGGTAACTGATGACATTACATTATAACAGTATGTGTCAGCAACCAGACCTGTGTAGGTAACTGATGACATTACATTATAACAGTATGTGTCAGCAACCAGACCTGTGTAGGTAACTGATGACATTACATTATAACAGTATGTGTCAGCAACCAGACCTGTGTAGGTAACTGATGACTTTACATTATAACAGTATGTGTCAGCAACCAGACCTGTGTAGGTAACTGATGACATTACATTATAACAGTATGTGTCTGCAACCAGACCTGTGTAGGTAACTGATGACATTACATTATAACAGTATGTGTCTTCAACTCAGACCTGTGTAGGTAACTGTGACATTACATTATAACAGTATGTGTCAGCAACCAGACCTGTGTAGGTAACTGATGCCATTACATTATAACAGTATGTGTCAGCAACCAGACCTGTGTAGGTAACTGATGCCATTACATTATAACAGTATGTGTCTGCAACCAGACCTGGTGTAGGTAACTGATGACATTACATTATAACAGTATGTGTCAGCAACCAGACCTGTGTAGGTAACTGATGACATTACATTATAACAGTATGTGTCTACAACCAGAACTGATGCCATTACATTATAACAGTATGTGTAACTAGGTAACTGATGCCATTACATTATACAGTATGTGTCAGCAACCAGACCTGGGTGTAGGTAACTGATGACATTACATTATAACAGTATGTGTCTGCAACCAGACCTGTGTAGGTGACTGATGACATTACATTATAACAGTATGTGTCTTCAACCAGACCTGTGTAGGTAACTGATGACATTACATTATAACAGTATGTGTCACAACCAGACCTGTGTAGGTAACTGATGACATTACATTATAACAGTATGTGTCAGCAACCAGACCTGTGTAGGTAACTGATGACATTACATTATAACAGTATGTGTCAGCAACCAGACCTGTGTAGGTAACTGATGACATTACATTATAAACAGTATGTGTCAGCAACCAGACCTGTGTAGGTAACTGATGACATTACATTATAACAGTATGTGTCAGCAACCAGACCTGTGTAGGTAACTGATGACATTACATTATAACAGTATGTGTCAGCAAACTTAGACCTGTGTAGGTAACTGATGACATTACGTATAACAGTATGTGTCACAACTAGATTTGTGTAGGTAACTGATGACATTACATTATAACAGTATGTGTCTACAACCAGACCTGTGTAGGTAACTGTGACATTACATTATAACAGTATGTCAGCAGACCTGTGTAGGTAACTGATGACATTACATTATAACAGTATGTGTCAGCAACCAGACCTGTGTAGGTAACTGATGACATTACATTATAACAGTATGTGTCTACAACCAGACCTAAAGTGTAGGTAACTGATGACATTACATTATAACAGTAAAGCGTTACAACCAGACCTGTAGGTAACTGATGACATTACATTATAACAGTATGTGTCAATACAACCAGACCTGTGTAGGTAACTGATGACATTACATTATAACAGTATGTGTCAGCAACCAGACCTGTGTAGGTAACTGATGACATTACATTATAACAGTATGTGTCAGCAACCAGACCTGTGTAGGTAACTGATGACATTACATTATAACAGTATGTGTCTACAACCAGACCTGTGTAGGTAACTGATGACATTACATTATAACAGTATGTGTCAGCAACCAGACCTGTGTAGGTAACTGATGACATTACATTATAACAGTATGTGTCAGCAACCAGACCTGTGTAGGTAACTTTGATGACATTACATTATAACAGTATGTGTCTACAACCAGACCTGTGTAGGTAACGGTGACATTACATTATAACAGTATGTGTAGAACTGATGACATTACCAGTATGTTTCTACAACCAGACCTGTAGGTAACTGATGACATTACATTATAAACAGTATGTGTCTACAACCAGACCTGTGTAGGTAACTGATGACATTACATTATAACAGTATGTTTCTACAACCAGACCTGTGTAGGTCTGATGACATTACATTATAACAGTATGTGTCTGCAACCAGACCTGTGTAGGTAACTGATGCCATTACATTATAACAGTATGTGTCTGCAACCAGACCTGTGTAGGTAACTGATGACATTACATTATAACAGTATGTGTCTACAACCAGACCTGTGTAGGTAACTGATGACATTACATTATAACAGTATGTGTCTACAATAGACCTGTGTAGGTAACTGATGACATTACATTATAGCAGTATGTCAGCAACCAGACCTGTGTAGGTGCTGATGACATTACATTATAACGGTATGTGTCTTCAACCAGACCTGTATGGGTAACAGTGACGTATTAACAGTATGTGTCTACAGCAGACGTAGCCATTAATATTACATTATAACAGTATGTGTCAGCAACAGACCTGTGTAGGCTCAATCAGCGTACCTGTTATATGTGTGTCAGCAACCAGACCATAATGTGAACTGATGACATTACGTCATAACGGTATATGTCAGCAACCAGACCTCAATATTAGGTAACTGATGACATTACATTATAACAGTATGTGTCAGCAACCAGACCTGTGTAGGTAACTGATGACATTACATTATAACAGTATGTGTCAGCAACCAGACCTGTGTAGGTAACTGATGACATTACATTATAACAGTATGTGTCTACAACCAGACCTGTGGAGGTAACTGATGACATTACATTATAACAGTATGTGTCAGCAACCAGACCTGTGTAGGTGACTGATGTCATTACATTATAACAGTAAGGTGTCAAAGCAAACTGACCTGTGTAGGTAACTGATGACATTACATTATAACAGTATGTGTCTACAACCAGACCTGTAGGTAACTGATGACATTACATTATAACAGTATGTGTCAGCAAACCAGACCTGTGTAGGTAACTGATGACATTACATTATAACAGTATGTGTCTACAACCAGACCTGTGTAGGTAACTGATGACATTACATTATAACAGTATGTGTCTGCAACCAGACCTGTGTAGGTAACTGATGACATTACATTATAACAGTATGTGTCTACAACCAGACCTGTGTAGGTAACTGATGACATTACATTATAACAGTATGTGTCTACAACCAGACCTGTGTAGGTAACTGATGACATTACATTATAACAGTATGTGTCTGCAACCAGACCTGTGTAGGTAACTGATGACATTACATT
>NW_027001625.1:0-7266 GCF_036934945.1 Oncorhynchus masou masou
CGGTGGCATCTACACTTCGGTCCGCAGGTAGTATAACTTTTCGATTACATTTCATTATAGTACAACGGTTTGATTTGTCTAATCTTAGCAATTTCTTCTTAGCTAGCTACATAGCCAGTCTTTGTATCAAAGATAATTGCGTAATTATCGTATTTCGTCGTCCTAACGTAGTCTACACTGCTATCTGCCCAGCAGCTTAGCTAACGTCCACCTAATACCAGCACTGTAGAAACTATTACACTCAACTGAACGACTTGATTAGTGTAGTGTTAGCTAGCTACATAGCTGTCTTTGCTGTCTTCTCAGATCCAAGATAATTGTGTAGTTTAGAGTGTGTAGACGTAGAGTGATTATCTTAATTTACCGAGGTTAGCTAGCCAGCTATTTGTCGTCCTTAACGTAGGAGATACTGTTAGCTAGCTAGCCAACAGTTAGCCAACGCTCACCGAATAGAACTTCAACAACCCGGGTCAACATTCCGCTCTCCACAGGTAGTATCACATTTTCATTTCACTTCATTACAGTACAACAGTTTGATTTGTTTGATCGTAGCTAGCTAGCTACATAGCGCCTTTGTATCTAAGACAATTGTGTAGTCTAGAGCGATTTTCTAGGTTAGCTAGCCAGCTATTGTCGTTCTTTATCGTAACGTAACGTAATCAACACTGCTAGCTAGCCAGCTAGCCCCCGAATAGCAGCACTGTAGAAACTATTACACTCGACGGAACGACTTGATTAGTGTAGTGTCAACAACGCAGCCACTGCCAGCTAGCCTACAAAGTCAACAACGCAGCCACTGCCAGCTAGCCTACTCCAGCAGTACTGTATCATTTCAATCATTTTAGTCAATAAGATCTCTTGCTACATAAGCTTAACTTTCTGAACATTCGAGACGTAGTCCACTCTGTAATTCCAATCTCCTTTGCATTAGCGTAGCCTCTTCTGTAGCCTGTCAACTATGTGTCTATCTATCCCTGTTCTCTCCTCTTCTGCACAGACCATACAAACGCCTCCACACCGCGTGGCCGCGGCCACCCTAATCTGGTGGTCCCAGCGCGCACGGACCCACGTGGAGTTCCAGGTCTCCGGTAGCCTCTGGAACTGCCGATCAGACAACAAGGCAGAATTCATCTCAGCCTATGCCTCCTCCAGTCCCTCGACTTCTTGGCACTGACGGAAACAGCTGGGATCACCACAGATAACACTGCTACTCCTACTGCTCTCTCTTCGCTCCGCCCACATGTTCTCGCACACCCGAGAGCTTCTGGTCAGCGGGGTGGTGGCACCGGGATCCTCATCTCTCCCAAGTGGTCATTCTTTCTCCCCTTACCCATCTGTCTATCGCCCTTTGAATTCCATGCTGTCACAGTTACCAGCCCTTTCAAGCTTAACATCCTTATCATTTATCGCCCTCCAGGTTCCCTCGGAGAGTTCATCAATGAGCTTGATGCCTTGATAAGCTCCTTTTCTGAGGACGGCTCACCTCTCACAGTCCTGGGCGACTTTAACCTCCCCACGTCTACCTTTGACTCATTCCTCTCTGCCTCCTTCTTTCCACTCCTCCTCTTTTGACCTCACCCTCTCACCTTCCCCCTACTCACAAGGCAGGCAATACGCTCGACCTCATCTTTACTAGATGCTGTTCTTCCACTAACCTCATTGCAACTCCCCCTCCAAGTCTCCGACCACTACCTTGTATCCTTTTCCCTCTCGCTCTCATCCAACACTTCCCACACTGCCCCTACTCGGATGGTATCGCGCCGTCCCAACCTTCGCTCTCTCTCCCCGCTACTCTCTCCTCTTCCATCCTATCATCTCTTCCCTCTGCTCAAACCTTCTCCAACCTATCTCCTGATTCTGCCTCCTCAACCTCCTCTCTTCCTTTCTGCATCCTTTGACTCTCTATGTCCCCTATCCTCCAGGCCGGCTCGGTCCTCCTCCCGCTCCGTGGCTCGACGACTCATTGCGAGCTCACAGAACAGGGCTCCGGGCAGCCGAGCGGAAATGGAGGAAACTCGCCTCCCTGCGGACCTGGCATCCTTTCACTCCCTCCTCTCTCTACATTTTCCTCCTCTGTCTCTGCTGCTAAAGCCACTTTCTACCACTCTAAATTCCAAGCATCTGCCTCTAACCCTAGGAAGCTCTTTGCCACCTTCTCCTCCCTCCTGAATCCTCCTCCCCTCCCCCCTCCTCCTCTCTCTGCAGATGACTTCGTCAACCATTTTGAAAAGAAGGTCGACGACATCCGATCCTCGTTTGCTAAGTCAAACGACACCGCTGGTTCTGCTCACACTGCCCTACCCTGTGCTCTGACCTCTTTCTCCCCTCTCTCTCCAGATGAAATCTCGCTTCTTGTGACGGCCGGCCGCCCAACAACCTGACCGCTTGACCCTATCCCTCCTCTCTTCTCCAGACCATTTCCGGAGACCTTCTCCCTTACCTCACCTCGCTTCATCAACTCATCCCTGACCGCTGGCTACGTCCCTTCCGTCTTCAAGAGAGCGAGAGTTGCACCCCTTCTGAAAAACCTACACTCGATCCCTCCGATGTCAACAACTACAGACCAGTATCCCTTCTTTCTTTCTCTCCAAAACTCTTGAACGTGCCGTCCCTTGGCCAGCTCTCCCGCTATCTCTCTCAGAATGACCTTCTTGATCCAAATCAGTCAGGTTTCAAGACTAGTCATTCAACTGAGACTCTTCCTCTCTCTGTATCACGGAGGCCCGCACTGCTAAAGCTAACTCTCCTCTGCTCTCATCCTTCTAGACCTATCGGCTGCCTTCGATACTGTGAACCATCAGATCCTCCTCTCCACCCCTCTCCGAGTTGGGCATCTCCCGCGCGGCCCACGCTTGGATTGCGTCCTACCTGACAGGTCGCTTCCTACAGGGTGGCGTGGCGAGAATCTGTCTCCTCACCACGTCCACCACTGGTGTCCCCCAGGGCTCTGTTCTAGGCCCTCTCCTATTCTCGCTATACACCAAGTCACTTGGCTCTGTCATAACCTCACATGGTCTCTCCTATCATTGCTATGCAGACGACACACAATTAATCTTCTCCTTTCCCCCTTCTGATGACCAGGTGGCGAATTGCATCTCTGCATGTCTGGCAGACATATCAGTGTGGATGACGGATCACCACCTCAAGCTGAACTCGGCAAGACGGAGCTGCTCTTCCTCCCGGGGAAGGACTGCCCGCTCCATGATCTCGCCATCACGGTTGACAACTCCATTGTGTCCTCCTCCAAGAGCCAAGGCAACCCGTTGATCCTGACAACACCCTGTCGTTCTCAACCAACATCATGGCGGCCCGTTCCTGTAGGTTCATGCTCTACAACATCCGCAGAGTACGCCCCTGCCTCAGACAGGAAGCGGCGCAGGTCCTAATCCAGGCACTCTGTCATCTCCCGTCTGGATTACTGCAATCAGCTGTTGGCTGGGCTCCCTGCCTGTGCTATTAAACCCCTACAACTCATCCAGAACGCCGCAGCCCGTCTGGTGTTCAACCTTCCCAAGTTCTCTCACGTCACTCCCGCTCCTCCGCTTCTCTCCACTGGCTTCCAGTTGAAGCTCGCATCCGCTACAAGACCATGGTGCTTGCCTACGGAGCTGTGAGGGGAACGGCACCGCAGTACCTCCAGGCTCTGATCAGGCCCTACACCCAAACAAGGGCACTGCGTTCATCCACCTCTGGCCTGCTCGCCTCCCTACCACTGAGGAAGTACAGTTCCCGCTCAGCCCAGTCAAAACTGTTCGCTGCTCTGGCCCCCCAATGGTGGAACAAACTCCCTCACGACGCCAGGACAGCGGAGTCAATCACCACCTTCCGGAGACACCTGAAACCCCACCTCTTTAAGGAATACCTAGGATAGGATAAAGTAATCCTTCTCACCCCCCCTTAAATGATTTAGATGCACTATTGTAAAGTGGCTGTTCCACTGGATGTCATAAGGTGAATTCACCAATTTGTAAGTCGCTCTGGATAAGAGCGTCTGCCAAATGGCTTAAATGTAAATGTAAATGTAATGGCCGGGCTGGGTGGGTGTGGAGCCAGAGAGAGCAGGGGTTAAAACTGTAGAGACCAGCTCCTACATTTGAAACAAAAAAAGTACTTTATCCAACAAAACTATACTACATTTTATCCCTGGGACCCTCGGATGACAAATCAGAGCAAGATTAATGTAAGTGCAATATTTACCTTCAGAGGTGAATGTATCAAACCAGTTGCCGTGATAAACGTTTCTGTTGTTGTGCACTCTCCTCAAACAACAGCATGGTATTTTTCAATGTATTAGCTACTATAAATTGGAAAGTGCAGTTAGATTTTAAGCTTTCTGCCCATATAAGACATTACTTTGTCTCTGATCCACCTCGACGCGAGACGACACCATTCTGTATACTTTTGGCCCTTCTTGGACACTGTGTTAACAACCCTCCAGGCGAGCTTCAATGCCATACAACTCTCCTTCCGTGGCCTCCAATTGCTCTTAAATACAAGTAAAACTAAATGCATGCTCTTCAACCGATTGCTGCCTGCACCTGCCCACCTGTCCAACATCACTACTCTGGATGACTCTGACTTAGAATATGTGGACAACTACAAAAACCTAGGTGTCTGGTTAGACTGTAAACTCTCCTTCCAGACTCACATCAAACATCTCCAATCCTAAATTAAATCTAGAATTGGCTTCCTATTTCGCAACAAAGCATCCTTCACTCATGCTGCCAAACATACCCTTGTAAAACTGACCATCCTACCGGTCCTTGACGTCGGCGATGTCATTTACAAAATAGCCCCCAATACCCTACTCAATAAATTGGATGCATTCTATCACACTGCCATCCGTTTTGTCACCAAAGCCCCATATACTACCCACCACTGCGACCTGTACGCCTCTCGTTGGCTGGCCCCCGCTTCATACTCGTCACCAACCCCACTGGCTCCAGGTCATCTACAAGACCCTGCTGGGTAAAGTCCCCCTTATCTCAGTTCGCTGGTCACCATAGCAGCACCCACCTGTAGCACGATGCTCCAGCAGGTATATCTCTCTGGTCACCCCCAAAACCAATTCTTCCTTTTGCCACCTCTCCTTCAAGTTCTCTGCTGCCAATGACTGAGCGAACTACAAAAATCTCTGAAACTGGAAACACTTAGCCCCTCACTAGCTTTAAGCACCAGCTATCAGAGCAGCTCACAGATTACTGCCCCTGTACATAGCCCATCTATAATTTAGCCCAAACAACTACCTCTTTCCCTACTGTATTTATTTATTTATTTTGCTCCTTTGCACCCCATTATTTCTATCTCTGCTTTGCACATTCTTACACCTGCAAATCAACCATTCCCGTGTTTTACTTGATATATTGTATTTACTTCGCCACCATGGCCTTTTTTGCCTTTACCTCCCTTATCTCACCTCACTTGCTCACATTGTATATAGACTTATTTTTCTACTGTATCATTGACTAGATGTTTGTTTTACTCCATGTGTAGCTCTGTGTTGTTGTATGTGTCGAACTGATTTGCTTTATCTTGGCCAGGTAGCAATTGTAAATGAGAACTTGTTCTCAACTTGCCTACCTGGTTAAATAAAGGTGGAATAAATACGGCTGCCATGCCTTCTCTGGCTACTCCAACCCCGGCCAACAGCTAAGCCCCCAGGCCGTTCACGGGTGCACCTCAGTCACTCAAGATACTAAACGACATCATAACTGCCATTGATAAAAGACAGTACTGTGCAGCTGTCTTCATCAACCTGGCCAAGGCTTTCCACTGTCAATCACCGTATTCTTATGGGCAGACTCAATAGCCTTGGTTTTTCTGACGACTGCCTCGCCTGGTTCACCACCTACTTTGCAGACAGAGTTTAGTGTGTCAAATTGGAGAGCATGTTGTCCGGACCTCTGGCAATCCTATGGGGGTACCACAGGGTTAAATTCTCGGGCCGACTCTTTTCTCCGTATATATCAATGATGTCGCTCTTGCTGCGGGTGATTCCCATGATCCACCTCTATGCAGATGACACCATTCTGTATACTTCTGGCCCTTCCTTGGACACTGTGCTATCTAACCTCCAAACGAGATTCAATGCTATACAACACTCCTTCCGTGGCCTCCAACTGCTCTTAAACGCTAGTAAAACCAAATGCATGCTTTTCAACCGTTTGCTGCCCGCACCCGCCTGCCCGACTAGCATCACCACCCTGGACGGTTCCAAACTTACCCAGGTAAAACTGACTATCATACCGATCCTCGACTTCGCTGTGTTGTTGTCTGTGTCACACTGCTTTGCTTTATCTTGGCCAGGTCGCAGTTGCAAATGAGAACTTGTTCTCAACTAGCCTACCTGGTTAGATAAAGGTGAACTAAAAAATTAAATAAACATACACCTTAGCCAAATACATTTAAACTCAGTTTCCACAATTCCTGACATTTAATCTTAGTAAAAATTCCCTGTCTTAGGTCAGTTGGGATCAACACTTTATTAAAAAAAAAAAAATGTCAGAATAATAGAATAATATTTATTTCAGCTTTTATTTATTAGTATTTGGTAGCATTGCCTTAAAATTGTTTAACTTGGGTCAAACATTTCAGGTAGCCTTCCATAAGCTTCCCACAATAAGTTGGGTGAATTTTGGCCCATTCCTCCTGACCGAGCTGGTGTAACCTGAGTCAGGTTTGAAGGCCTCCTTGCTCGCTACATGCTTTTTCAGTTCTGCCCACAAATTTTCTGTAGGAATGAGGTCAGGGTTTTGTGGTGGACACTCCAATACCTTGACGTTGTTGTCCTTAAGCTATTTTGCCACAATTTTGGATGTATGCTTGGGGTCATTGTCCATTTGGAAGACCCATTTACGATCACGCTTTATCTTCCTGACTGATGAGATGTTGCTTCAATATATCCACATAATTTTCCTTTCTCATGTTGCTATCTATTTTTTGAAGTGCACCAGTCCCTCCTGCAGCAAAGCACCCCCATAACATGATGCTGCCACACCCGTGCTTCACGGTTGGGATGGTGTTCTTCGGCTTGCAAGCCTCCCCCTTTCCCTCAAAACTTAACAATGGTCATTATTGCCAAACAGTTCTATTTTTGTTTCATCAGGCCAGAGGACATTTCTTCAAAAAGTAAGATATTTTTGGAGAAATGGTGCAAACCATTACAAACTGTAGTTGCAAACCGTAGTCTGGTGGTTTTATGGCAGTTTTGGAGCAGTGGCATCTTCCTTGCTGAGCGGCCTTTCAGGTTATGTCGATATAGGACTT
>NW_027001626.1:0-7265 GCF_036934945.1 Oncorhynchus masou masou
TTGTAGTAGCTAGCCAACAACTGTAATGATGTTGTATTAGCTAGCCAAACACTGTAATGATGTATTAGCTAGCCAACAACTGTAATGATGTTTTATTAGCTAGCCAACAACTGTAATGATGTATTAGCTAGCCAACAACTGTAATGATGTACTAGCTAGCCAACACCTGTAATGATGATGTATTAGCTAGCCAACAACTGTAATGATGTATTAGCTAGCCAACCACGGTAATGATGATGTATTGGCTAGCCAACAACTGTAATGATGTATTAGCTAGCCAACCACTGTAATGATGATGTATTGGCTAGCCAACAAATGTAATGATGTATTAGCTAGCCAACCACTGTAGTGATGTTGTATTAGCTAGCCAACAACTGTAATGATGTATTAGCTAGCCAACACCTGTAATGATGATGTATTAGCTAGCGAAACACTGTAATGATGTATTAGCTAGCCAGCCACTGTAATGATGTTGTATTCGCTAGCAAACAACTGTAATGATGTATTAGCTAGCCAACAACTGTAATGATGTACTTGCTAGCCAACAACTGTAATGGTGTATTAGCTAGCCAACCACTGTAATGATGTATTAGCTAGCTAACAACTGTAATGATGTATTAGCTAGCCAACAACTGTAATGATGTTTTAGCTAGCCAACAACTGTAATGATGTATTAGCTAGCCAACCACTGTAATGATGTTGTGTTAGCTAGCCAACAACTGTAGTGATGATGTATTAGCTAGCCAACAACTGTAATGATGTATTAGCTAGCCAACAACTGTAATGATGATGTATTAGCTACCCAACCACTGTAATGATGTATTAGCTAGCCAACAACTGTAATGATGATGTATTAGCTAGCCAACAACTGTAATGATGTATTAGCTAGCCAACACCTGTAATGATGATGTATTAGCTAGCCAGCCACTGTAATGATGATGTATTAGCTAGCAAACAACTGTAATGATGTATTAGCTAGCCAACAACTGTAATGATGTACTAGCTAGCCAACAACTGTAATGATGTATTAGCTAGCCAACCACTGTAATGATGTATTAGCTAGCCAACAACTGTAATGATGTATTAGCTAGCCAACACCTGTAATGATGATGTATTAGCTAGCCAACAACTGTAGTGATGTATTAGCTAGCCAACAACTGTAACGATGTTGTATTAGCTAGCCAAACACTTTAATGATGTATTAGCTAGCCAGCCACTGTAATGATGATGTATTAGCTAGCAAACAACTGTAATGATGTATTAGCTAGCCAACAACCCTAATGATGTACTAGCTAGCCAACACCTGTAATGATGATGTATTAGCTAGCCAACAACTGTAATGATGTATTAGCTAGCCAACCATGGTAATGATGATGTATTGGCTAGCCAACAACTGTAATGATGATGTATTGGCTAGCCAACAACTGTAATGATGTATTAGCTAGCCAACACCTGTAATGATGATGTATTAGCTAGCCAGCCACTGTAATGATGTTGTATTAGCTAGCAAACAACTGTAATGATGTATTAGCTAGCCAACAACTGTAATGATGTACTTGCTAGCCAACAACTGTAATGGTGTATTAGCTAGCCAACCACTGTAATGATGTATTAGCTAGCTAACAACTGTACTGATGTATTAGCTAGCCAACAACTGTAATGATGTTTTAGCTAGCCAACAACTGTAATGATGTATTAGCTAGCCAACCACTGTAATGATGTTGTATTAGCTAGCCAACAACTGTAATGATGTTGTATTAGCTAGCCAACAACTGTAATGATGTTTTATTAGCTAGCCAACAACTGTACTGATGTTGTATTAGCTAGCCAACAACTGTAATGATGTGGTATTAGCTAGCCAACCACTGTAATGATGTTGTATTAGCTAGCCAACAACTGTAGTGATGATGTATTAGCTAGCCAACAACTGTAATGATGTATTAGCTAGCCAACAACTGTAATGATGATGTATTAGCTAGCCAACCACTGTAATGATGTATTAGCTAGCCAACAACTGTAATGATGATGTATTAGCTAGCCAACAACTGTAATGATGTATTAGCTAGCCAACAACTGTAATGATGTATTTGAGAGGCAACAACTGTAATGATGTTTTTGAGAGACAACAACTGTAATTATGTATTTGAGAGACAACACGTGCTTATGTGTGCAAATGTATTTATGTTTTGCCCCATGGCTGTGCACATGTTGGTTTGAAAGTAGTTAGTTAATATCAGACATTACCTGTCTATAATAAAGTAGTTAGTTGATATTACAGACATTACCCGCCTATAATAAAGTAGTTAGTTGATATTACAGACATTACCTGTCTATAAAAAAGTAGTTAGTTGATATTAGACATTACCTGTCTATAATAAAGTAGTTGATATCAGACATTACCTGTCTATAATAAAGTAGTTAGTTGATATTACGGACATTACCTGTCTATAATAAAGTAGTTAGTTGATATTACAGACATTACCTGTCTATAATAAAGTAGTTAGTTGATATTACGGACATTACACTTTGAAGGTCATATCAGAGAATGATCTTGACCAAGGCCTACACATGTTTTTAGGATGCAGAAGAAGGGGAAAGAGACTGAAACAGCTCAGCCTGCAAGAAGCCAGACCCCAACTGTTTCCAAGGATGAAATCGCCCTGTAAGTCAATTCATTTGTTTATTATGTGTAGGTCTGAGCACTTCGCCATTTGCCTTTAATTAGTTGAATCGCCCTGTAAGTCAATTCATTTGCCTTTAATCAGTTGAATCGCCCTGTAAGTCAATTCATTTGCCTTTAATCAGTTGAATCGTCCTGTAAGTCAATTCATTTGCCTTTAATCGGTTGAATCGCCCTGTAAGTCAATTCATTTGCCTTTAATCAGTTGAATCGCCCTGTAAGTCAATTCATTTGCCTTTAATCGGTTGAATCGCCCCGTAAGTCAATTCATTTGCCTTTAATCGGTTGAATCACCCCGTAAGTCAATTCACTTGTTTATTATGTGTAGGTCAGAGCACTTCGCTGCTCAGCTCAATTCAGTGCAGTTTACATGTTCACCAGTAGAGGTCACCACAGACCAATGCTGGGTGATTGTCGACTTCACTTTAAAGCCCTGTTCTTCTGTCTGTCCACGACTGCCATCAACTAAAGGTAGTGATGGGGGAAACAAAGCTTCCTGAAGCATTGAGGCTTTTCAGCCAATTGGGTCAAAAAATAAAAAGGTTGAATTTCCCTGGGCTTCATTATCCGGTGACAGTGCACTTTAGTGACATCTGCTGGTCAGCGATAAATAGCAACGTGTGATTCCTAGTTTTTCCCCCATGCTGATATTATCAAAACCCCGAAGCGCAGCGCTAAACTGTTGGTTTAGGTAGTCTATAGTCAGTTGGATTACCGGGTTAATAGCCTGTAGTCAGTTGGATTACCAGGTTAGTAGTCTATAGTTAGTTGGATTACCAGGTTAGTAGCCTCTAGTCAGTTGGATTACCAGGTTAGTAGTCTATAGTTAGTTGGATTACCAGGTTAGTAGCCTCTAGTCAGTTGGATTACCAGGTTAGTAGCCTGTAGTTAGTTGGATTACCAGGTTAGTAGTCTATAGTTAGTTGGATTACCAGGTTAGTAGCCTCTAGTCAGTTGGATTACCAGGTTAGTAGTCTATAGTTAGTTGGATTACCAGGTTAGTAGCCTCTAGTCAGTTGGATTGCCAGGTTAGTAGCCTGTAGTCAGTTGGATTGCCAGGTTAGTAGCCTGTAGTTAGTTGGATTACCAGGTTAGTAGCTCTAGTCAGTTGGATTACCAGGTTAGTAGCCTCTAGTCAGTTGGATTACCAGGTTAGTAGCTTCTAGTCAGTTGGATTGCCAGGTTAGTAGCCTCTAGTCAGTTGGATTACCAGGTTAGTAGTCTATAGTTAGTTGGATTACCAGGTTAATAGCCTCTAGTCAGTTGGATTACCAGGTTAGTAGCCTCTAGTCAGTTGGATTACCAGGTTAGTAGCCTCTAGTCAGTTGGATTACCAGGTTCGTAGCCTCTAGTCAGTTGGATTACCAGGTTAGTAGCCTCTAGTCAGTTGGATTACCAGGTTCGTAGCCTCTAGTCAGTTGGATTACCAACCAGGATCACATCACCTTTCCCTTTGAAGCCTTCAACTTGACTATGGTTCTAAAACTGAATCGATGGCATTATTTAGGATGCTTAAAGGCGTATACTATACTAAATTAAACCAATTATTTGAACAAAACAGTTCAGAAGGTCTGGTTTTCAAATAAAACTATTTTCCAAATAGTTGACCTTTTATTTGACTAGGCAAGTCAGTTAAGAAAAAATCTTATTTTCAATGACGGCCTAGGAACAGTGGGTTAACTGACCTAGGAACAGTGGGTTAACTGCCTGTTCAGGGGCAGAACGACAGATTTGTACCTTGTCAGCTCTGGGATTTGAACTTGCAAATCTTCCGGTTACTGGTCCAACGCTCTAACCACTAGGCTACCCTGGCTCCTCTACACTCTAACCACTAGGCTACCCTGGCTCCTCTACACTCTAACCACTAGGCTACCATACCACCTCTACACTCTAACCACTAGGCTACCATACCACCTCTACACTCTAACCACTAGGCTACCATACCGCCTCTACACTCTAACCACTAGGCTACCCTACCGCCTCTACACTCTAACCACTAGGCTACCCTACCGCCTCTACACTCTAACCACTAGGCTACCATACCGCCTCTACACTCTAACCACTAGGCTACCATACCACCTCTACACTCTAACCACTAGGCTACCATACCACCTCTACACTCTAACCACTAGGCTACCATACCACCTCTACACTCTAACCACTAGGCTACCATACCGCCTCTACACTCTAACCACTAGGCTACCCTGCCGCCTCTACACTCTAACCACTAGGCTACCATACCGCCTCTACACTCTCTAACCACTAGGCTACCATACCACCTCTACACTCTAACCACTAGGCTACCATACCACCTCTACACTCTAACCACTAGGCTACCATACCACCTCTACACTCTAACCACTAGGCTACCATACCACCTCTACACTCTAACCACTAGGCTACCCATACCGCCCCTACACTCTAACCACTAGGCTACCATACGGCCTCTACACTAACCACTAGGCTACCCTACCGCCTCTACAATCTAACCACTAGGCTACCATACCGCCTCTACACTCTTACCACTAGGCTACCATACCGCCTCTACACTCTTACCACTAGGCTACCATACCGCCTCTACACTCTAACCACTAGGCTACCCTGCCGCCCCTACACTCTTACCACTAGGCTACCATACCGCCTCTACACTCTAACCACTAGGCTACCCTGCCGCCCCTACACTCTAACCACTAGGCTACCATACAGCCTCTACACTCTAACCACTAGGCTACCATACAGCCTCTACACTCTAACCACTAGGCTACCATACCGCCTCTACACTCTAACCACTAGGCTACCATACCGCCTCTACACTCTAACCACTAGGCTACCATACCACCTCTACACTCTAACCACTAGGCTACCATACAGCCTCTACACTCTAACCACTAGGCTACCATACCACCTCTACCCTCTAACCACTAGGCTACCCTACCGCCTCTACACTCTAACCACTAGGCTACCATACCGCCTCTACACTCTAACCACTAGGCTACCATACCACCTCTACACTCTAACCACTAGGCTACCATACCACCTCTACACTCTAACCACTAGGCTACCATACCACCTCTACACTCTAACCACTAGGCTACCATACCACCTCTACACTCTAACCACTAGGCTCCCATACCACCTCTACACTCTAACCACTAGGCTACCATACCGCCTCTACACTCTAACCACTAGGCTACCATACCGCCTCTACACTCTAACCACTAGGCTACCCTACCGCCTCTACACTCTAACCACTAGGCTACCCTACCGCCTCTACACTCTAACCACTAGGCTACCATACCGCCTACACTCTAACCACTAGGCTCCCATACCGCCTCTACACTCTAACCACTAGGCCACCCTACAGCCCCTACACTCTAACCGATAGGCCACCCTATAGCCCCTACACTCTAACCACTAGGCCACCCTACAGCCCCTACACTCTAACCACTTGGCCACCCTACAGCTCCTACACTCTAACCACTAGGCTACCATACTGCCTCTACAACTCTAACCACTAGGCTACCATACCGCCTCTACACTCTAACCACTAGGCTACCATACCGCCTCTACACTCTAACCACTAGGCTACCATACCGCCTCTACACTCTAACCACTAGGCTACCATACCGCCTCTACACTCTAACCACTAGGCTACCATACCGCCTCTACACTCTAACCACTAGGCTACCATACCACCTCTACACTCTAACCACTAGGCTACCATACCGCCTCTACACTCTAACCACTAGGCTACCATACCACCTCTACACTCTAACCACTAGGCTACCATACCACCTCTACACTCTAACCACTAGGCTACCATACCGCCTCTACACTCTAACCACTAGGCTACCATACCGCCTCTACACTCTAACCACTAGGCTACCCTACCGCCTCTACACTCTAACCACTAGGCTACCATACCGCCTCTACACTCTAACCACTAGGCTACCATACCACCTCTACACTCTAACCACTAGGCTACCATACCGCCTCTACACTCTAACCACTAGGCTACCATACCGCCTCTACACTCTAACCACTAGGCTACCATACCACCTCTACACTCTAACCACTAGGCTACCCTACCGCCTCTACACTCTAACCACTAGGCTACCATACCGCCTCTACACTCTAACCACTAGGCTACCATACCGCCTCTACACTCTAACCACTAGGCTACCATACCGCCTCTACACTCTAACCACTAGGCTACCATACCGCCTCTACACTCTAACCACTAGGCTACCATACCACCTCTACACTCTAACCTCTAGGCTACCATACAGCCTCTACACTCTAACCACTAGGCTACCATACCACCTCTACCCTCTAACCACTAGGCTACCCTACCGCCTCTACACTCTAACCACTAGGCTACCATACCGCCTCTACACTCTAACCACTAGGCTACCATACCGCCTCTACACTCTAACCACTAGGCTACCATACCGCCTCTACACTCTAACCACTAGGCTACCATACCGCCTCTACACTCTAACCACTAGGCTACCATACCACCTCTACACTCTAACCACTAGGCTACCATACCGCCTCTACACTCTAACCACTAGGCTACCCTACC
>NW_027001627.1:0-7264 GCF_036934945.1 Oncorhynchus masou masou
GGTCTCGTCCCGTGTGTTGTTATTACGGGTCTCGTCCCATATCTTGTTATTACTGGTCTCATCCTGTGTATTGTTGTTTTGGGTCTCATCCCGTGTGTTGCTATTACGGGTCTCATCTCGTGTATTGTTGTTTTGGGTCTCATCCCGTGTATTGTTATTACGGGTCTCATCCCGTGTATTGTTATTACGGGTCTCGTCCCGTGTATTTATTAGAGGTTTAACCTCGCTCTTTTGTTTGGGTTACATCCCTGTGTATTGTATACATGTTTGTTCTGGGTTTCATCCCCGTGCCTTTCATGGCAAGTTGTATTTTTGGTGGAGTATCAAAAAACCCTACTACGTGTCTCCAATAATTTATACAATGTGACAGAGAGGACATCCATCACACTTTGGACTGCCATTTCAATGGTAAAACGACATTACAACATGATTAAATAATTAGATCAACCAATAACAATCAATAAGCTGTTAAAAATGCTCATAGCATGTCTTATAATCAAATCCAAAACAAAACAAATGTTATTTGTCACATGCTTTGTAAACAACAGGTGTAGACTAACAGTGAAATGCTTCTTAAACAACAGGTGTAGACTAACAGTGAAATGCTTCTTAAACAACAGGTGTAGACCAACAGTGAAATGCTTCTTAAACAACAGGTGTAGACTAACAGTGAAATGCTTCTTAAACAACAGGTGTAGACTAACAGTGAAATGCTTCTTAAACAACAGGTGTAGACTAACAGTGAAATGCTTCTTAAACAACAGGTGTAGACCAACAGTGAAATGCTTCTTAAACAACAGGTGTAGACTAACAGTGAAATGCTTCTTAAACAACAGGTGTAGACTAACAGTGAAATGCTTCTTAAACAACAGGTGTAGACTAACAGTGAAATGCTTACTTACAGGCCCTTCCCAACAATGTAGAGTGAAAGAAATAATAGAAAAATAATAACACGTAATAATAATCATTATAACAATGATAACAATAATACAAGTAATAATAAATACACAACGAGTAACGATAATTTGTCTACATACACGGGGTACTAGTACCAAGTCGATGTGCAGGAGTACGCAGGTAATTGATATAGATATGTACATATACGTAGGATAAAATGACTAGGCAACAGGATAGATCATTAACAGTAGCAGTAGCTGCTGTGAGGAGTCAAAAGAGGTAGTATAAAAAGAGTCAATGCAGATAGTTAAATAATTAACAAAATAGCTGCTCCAACTAACTCTTTTGCAGTTGTATGGCTTGATGGAAGAAGCTGTTCAAGATCCTGTTGGTTCCAGACATGATGCATCGGAACCGCTTGCCGTGTGGTAGCAGAGAGAACAATCTATGACTTGGGTTACTGGAGTTTTAGAAATGTTTAAGGCCTTCCTCTGACACCGCCTGGTATAGAGGTCCTGGATGAAAGGAAGCTTGGCCCCTGGTGATGTACTGGGCCGTACGTGCTACCCTCTGGATGCCAAGCAGTTGCCGTACCAGGCAGTGATGAAGCCATTCAAGATGCTCTCAATGGTGCAGCTGTAGAACTTTTTGAGGATCCGAGGTCCCATGCCTAATCTTTTCAGCCTCCTGAGGGGAAGAGGCGTTGTCGTGCCGTCTTCACGACTGTGTTGGTGTGTTTGTACCATGTTCATTCGTTAGTGATGTGGACACGAGGCTCTCGACCCGCTCCACTACAGCTCTGTTAATGTGAATGGCAGCGTGCTCGGCCCTCCGTTTCCTGTAGTCCACGATCAGCCCCTTTGTCTTGCTGACGTTGAGGGAAAGGTTGTTGTCCTGGCACTACACTGACAGGTCTCTGACTTCCTCCCTACAGGCTGTCTCATTTTCACCGGTGATCTGTCATACCACCGTCGTGTCGTCAGCAAACTTAATGACAGCGTTGGAGTCGTCTGCGGCCACGCAGATGTCGGTGAACTGGGAGTAGAGGAGGGGACTAAGCACACACCCCTGAGGGGCCCCCATGTTGAGGATCAGCGTGGCAGGGCGGCCCATCAGAAAGTCCAGGATCCAGTTGCAGAGAGAGGTGTTCAGTCCCAGGTTCCTTTGCTTAATGATGAGCTTTGAGGGCACTATGGTGTTGAACGCTGAGCTGTAGTCAATGACTAGGTGTTCCTCTTGTCTAGGTGGAAGAGGGTCGTGTGGAGAGCAATAGAGATCGCATTATCTGTGGATCTGTTGGGGCTGATATGCAAATTTGTAGTTGGTGAGTCAGCACATGCTCTGAGTACACGTCCTGGTATTCCGTCTGACCCTGCGGCCTTGTGAATGTTAACCTGTTTCAAGGTCTTACTCACATCACCTACGGAGAGCGTGATCACACAGTCATCCAGAACATTTGCTTATGGCCCTATACAGTTTGTTGAGTGCAGTTAGTGGTGGTAAATAGACTCTCTTGGGAAATAGTATGGTCTACAGCTTATCATGAGATATTCTAATTCAGGTGAGCAGAAGATCCAGACTGAATTCATATTAGAGATTGCGCACCAGCTGTTGTTAACAAAGCCACACACCTCCCCCTTGAGCTTACACGAGGCTTCCGTTCGCGGCTGCCATTCGATCCTGTCTATGCATAGAAGAACCAGCTCGATGTATATTATCCATGTCCTTGTTTAGCCACGACTCTGAGAAGCACAGGATATTACAGTTCTTCAGGTCCCGTTGATAGGATAGTCTCGAACGGAGCTCGTCCAGTTTATTCTCCAGTGATTGTACGTTTTCTAATAGAATGGAGGGTAGAGGCGATGTAGTTTCGTCAGCATGCCCGCGTGTCGGCCTCTCTTTCTTTTCCGAGTCTCAGGGATTAGGGCCTGTATGTCCAGAACTGCCGACTCATTGAAGTAGAACTCTTCGTCCAATTCGCTGTTCTGATATCCAGAAGCTCTTTACAATCATAGGAAACGATGGAGGAAACTTTATGAACAAAACAAAGTGAAGATCAGTGCAACAAAACAACATCAAAAAACACACAAAATTGGTCAGGAGCAGGTAAAACGTAAAATGGCAGCTATACATTGCAGCGCCATTCTGATAATACTTGACTCTCAAGACATTCTTTTGGTGAAATAAAGGTAGAAGACATTATGAATCCATAATGCATTACACGTCATATACAACCAGGTGGTTCATGGAAAGTGCCATTGACTTGAGGGTGTCTGAAAGTGTATTGGGTGTCTATGTTCTCAACCAAAACCAAACCAAAAAAGGGCTCTTCAAAGGGTTCTCCTATGGGGACAGCCAAAGAAACCTTTAAGGTTCTAGATAGTGGATTCCGAAGTGTGTCTGAAAGTGAGTGAATGCAGTGAAGGACAGACAGTATCTGTGAAATGGATAAGTGAGAGAGGGTGGGGTGGGAGTGAGGTTAGGGTCAGAGTGGAGGTGGGTTCGATGGGGGAGAGCTCACCCAATCCTGAGGGGCTCCAGCCTCCAGAGGGAGCGGGCCTTGGACGTTCCTTTCCCATTTCATAGTTCACTATCCTGGGGACACAGAAAGGGAGGAGAGGGATCAGGTCTTTTTCAGGGGTGAAAGTAAGGCGGTACGGTCTGGTACAGGCGTCCCGGCAAAATAAATAGTGGGGGATATGCCGTACAATTAATACAACATTCTCTAAGAACTATAGGCTACGACACCATTACTTAACATTGGTGCAAGTCAGCCACATGAAACATTAGCAAAGGTTGCAAGTTCGAATCCCCGAGCTGACAAGGTACAAATCTGTCGTTCTGCCCCTGAACAGGCAGTTAACCCACTGTTCCTAGGCCGTCATTGAAAATAAGAATTTGTTCTTAACTGACTTGCCAGGTAAAATAAAGGTTAAAAAAATATATATAAAAAAATTGACTGGAACCCGGGTGGTATACGCTCCATATTGCGTTGTGGTTTGAGGAGAAGACGGACAAGGCAGAGATGAGTAGCCGAGAAAGAGGCGCGTGTGGACAACAGTGGACGCTTCAATTCAGGCTACAAGTGTTAGACAGGAGAGGATGAGCCTAATGGCAATCGTAGAATGTCATGCCAATACACCTAGGTGTTTTATAACAGCTGCATTTGTCCATTCATCACAATGCGGGTGCACAGTACGCAGTACGCAGTGCACAGTGCACACTACACAGTGCACAGTACACAGTACACAGTACACAGTGCGCAGCACACAGTACACAGTACACAGTGCACAGTGCACAGTACGCAGTACGCAGTACGCAGTACGCAGTGCGCAGCGCGCAGCGCACAGCGCACAGCGCACAGTGCACAGTACACAGTACACAGTACACAGTGCACAGTGCACAGTACACAGTGCACAGTGCACAGTACACAGTACACAGTGCACAGTACACAGTGCACAGTGCACAGTACACAGTACACAGTACACAGTACACAGTACACAGTGCACAGTGCACAGTACACAGTACGCAGTGCGCAGTGCACAGTGCACCCGCATTGGGGTTTGGATGCTGGAATTATTTTGCGAGTGAACTATGAACTATGTCCCCCGTATCTCTACTTGCACATCATCTGCACATCTATCATGAACTATGTCCCCCGTATCTCTACTTGCACATCATCATCTGCACATCTATCATGAACTATGTCCCCCGTATCTCTACTTGCACATCATCATCTGCACATCTATCATGAACTATGTCCCCCGTATCTCTACTTGCACATCATAATCTGCACATCTATCGCACCATTATTGATGCTACATTGTAATTAATTCACCTATTTATTGCCTTACCTCCCTACTCTTCTACATTTGCACAAACTGTACATAGATTTTCCTATTTATTTTCTATTGTGTTATTGACTGTTTGTTTATGTGTAACTCTGTGTTGTTGTTTGTGTCGCACTGCTTTGCTTTATCTTGGCCAGGTCGCAGTTGTAAATGAGAACTTGTTCTCAACTTGCCTACCTGGTTAAATAAAGGTGAAATAAAAAAAATAAAAAAATGTGCACAGGTAGCCTACAGGAGCATCTTTGTTATGTGATTGTTTTACAATCAGATGAAAACGTCATGGTTGTGTTAATGACACATTAAAAAGCAGTGAGCCCATAATGCTAGGAGCAGTTAAGCTTTCCTATAATAAATTCAATGAAATTGAAAAAATATATATAGCCTAATTAACTCCTGTCTTTAAATAAATAAATACAACCATTCAAAATAAGCTACTACACCAGAAAGCCTGATTTGGACACAGAGGATCATTAGCTTCTATAATAAAATAAAGCTGTTTATTGTGTTAAATCACTTAGTTTGAAGGATCGGCAATTTGGGCCGCGAACGGCAAATACCAAATAGATGATTGTTGAGTTGCACAGTTTGGAAAGCAAATGGCTTCGGCTGTAAAGAGATGACAATGAAAATACTTCAATCTGTATTTAACTTGTCAAAATTCTCACCTTAATTGAATGAACAGTAGCCTGTCTTATTGGCACCAGCCATATCCCCGGTGAGTGGACATCTTCACTATCTTTGTTGGCTCAGTGCCACTTGTTTTTGGATAAGACTATTCTCCTCCAGGTTAGATGGACGTCAATTTGTGTCTTCCCTTCACACAAGTATTTTACCTTTGTTTAACTAGGCAAGTGGGATTTGAACTTGCAACCTTCCGGTTACTAGTCCAACGCTTTAACCACCCCGCCACCCCATATGCTAATTATATGGATCCGACAACATCCTTTCTATTGATCTGTGGGTCAGCGTCAGCAGAGTAGGTCTACCCAGAGTAGGTCTACCCAGAGTAGGTCTACCCAGAGTAGGCTACCCAGAGTAGGTCTACCCAGAGTAGGTCTATCCAGAGTAGGTCTACCCAGAGTAGGCTACCCAGAGTAGGCTACCCAGAGTAGGTCTACCCAGAGTAGGCTACCCAGAGTAGGTCTACCCAGAGTAGCCTACCCAGAGTAGGTCTACCCAGAGTGGGCTACCCAGAGTAGGTCTACCCAGAGTAGGCTACCCAGAGTAGGTCTACCCAGAGTAGGTCTACCCAGAGTAGGTCTACCCAGAGTAGGCTACCCAGAGTGGTCTACCCAGAGTAGGTCTACCCAGAGTAGGCTACCCAGAGTAGGCTACCCAGAGTAGGCTACCCAGAGTAGGTCTACCCAGAGTAGGTCTACCCAGAGTAGGCTACCCAGAGTGGTCTACCCAGAGTAGGTCTACCCAGAGTAGGCTACCCAGAGTAGGCTACCCAGAGTGGCTACCCAGAGTAGGTCTACCCAGAGTAGGTCTACCCAGAGTAGGCTACAGAGTGGTCTACCCAGAGTAGGTCTACCCAGAGTAGGCTACCCAGAGTAGGCTACCCAGAGTAGGTCTACCCAGAGTAGGCTACTCAGAGTAGGTCTACCCAGAGTAGGTCTACCCAGAGTAGGTCTACCCAGAGTAGGCTACCCAGAGTAGGCTACCCAGAGTAGGTCTACCCAGAGTAGGCTACCCAGAGTAGGTCTACCCAGAGTAGGCTACTCAGAGTAGGCTACCCAGAGTAGGTCTTCCCAGAGTAGGCTACCCAGAGTAGGTCTACCCAGAGTAGGTCTACCCAGAGTAGGTCTACCCAGAGTAGGTGCAGTAATCTGTGAGCTGCTCTGACAGTTGGTGCTTAAAGCTAGTGAGGGAGATAAGTGTTTCCAGTTTCAGAGATTTTTGTAGATCGTTCCAGTCATTGGCAGCAGAGAACTGGCAGTTAAGAAGAAATGTTTTCATAAGAATGTTTTGTGTATCTGGTCTTTACTCTTTATGGAGTATATGATATCAAATCTCTGGACAATTATGAAATAAACTCTGTTTAAGAAATCACTGCGTCTTGTAAAATCATTGTTTTTAATAGGGACAAACGCTGGTGACCTTTAGTCAGTAGTATTTCATGAAACATTTTGTCCAGAGCCACTTACAGAAACAATCAGGGTTAAGTGCCTTGCTCAAGGGCACCATTGACAGATGTTTCACTTAGTCGACTCTGGGATTCGTTGACTGGCTCAAAGCTCTTAGCTGCTAGGATACTAGTCCCAAACCAATGCATTTGTCTCTATTTAACGCAGTGACTTTACAATACAAATTGTTGAGTCCTTCTCTTCCAAATCTTCAAAAGTGCATTTTGAAACAGAAACTAATAGTACATTCTGAATTATTACTGGTATGAAAATTATATTTCAAAATATGAAAAGAACATCATGCAGCTTGCTTAGCTAGTATCACATCCTCCTCTGCCTCAGCGCATACCAAGACTTGAACTCAGGATCTCTGTCTCAGCGAATACCCCA
>NW_027001628.1:0-7263 GCF_036934945.1 Oncorhynchus masou masou
TAGCTGCAGGGTATTCACCTCTGTGGTGCCCTTACTAAATGAAGTCCATTTCCAACTGTTGGAATGGGCATTCTTGAAGGTGCAGGGTATTCAACCCTGTAGGTGCCCTTTACTTTACCTTGGTGATTACTCTGTGCGCATATAGCACAACGTGAACAAAAGTTTTTTAAATAGCTAGCTATTCCATATGCTTCAAAGTGCTGTCTAACTAAACCTATCATACTTCCTGTTGATGCATGGCTTTGCCCATGTAACAATACAGCAGCATATTTAAAATAGTGACTGAGGTAAATAGGTAGTTCCCTTGTGCCAGATTCCTCCTTTATCAACGGCTCCATTTTGACCCATCTAGCAATTACTTTAATGGGGGCTCTAAGCTGACTTTCCTTAGTATCTCTGTGTCAATATTAACTCTCCTCCTTTAAGTGTGTCTCTGTATGTGTGCATAATGTTTGTCTAGAGTTACCCTGCCTTCTCACCAAGCCTAATTTATTATTTTGGTATGTCTTTTGAATTAATGGTTATCCTATTTGTACAGAACGAACGATCCCATCTAACAATACATACTACATCCCTTCTTAACGCCCTTCTGGCTTGCAAAACCAGGAATTATTAAGTTTTAGTTTAGGTAGTGCACCTTACCACGGTCATTTCAGACTTCGTCCTTCCTCCTATCGATTTTTGGTTACACACAAAGTAGAAAACCCATTGTATTTGTTCAAAATATTCAAGCAACTATCATTGATTAAATCCAAACTCCTTAGCACATTCAATCAAAAATATCTTAAATAATTCCTCCCAAATTCGAGAATAAAGACTATTTACCTTTGTCCTGTAGACTGGGAAAAGCAATGCCGGTTCGATTCTAATCTATTTATGAGATTTTTGAGAATTTCTAAGATTTCTTGTTTGCATAAAATAGACGCAGACCAGTCTTTCAATAATAGGTAATAGAATTTATTATCGGAGCTACGCTCCCACTTAATCACGTGCAGCAGTTTATATACAGATCATGACGTCATTTAATTGCTTTAACAGAATCCCCTCTCGACCGGGACAAAGTGAGGTGAGAAGTTCATTCTAACTTACTAACACACTCCCAGATAACTTTGACCCTCAACATTATCTAAACACCCCAGAGCTAAGTTTCTGTAGAGGACCTTATCTGTTTTCACAGTCCACAACCCATTCGTTCTATTCCTAGTTGGAATGGTGTTCATCAACTTTTATTACTCTTTGTCCGTGTCACAATCCCTTCTTATGAACTCATATTGTTAATCAGATATAATAAAACAGATTATAAGATTACTTAGTTACAATTCTATTTAAAATGGGGATATTGTTTATTCATTTATCCATAATAAATCCAACACTGGTAGCAAGGATTGAGTGGATGTAAGCCCTGACACACCCTGCTTCTGGTCAAAGGGGAGAGAGAGAGTTGTGCGGGGGATTGGAGAGATGAGAAGAGAGTAGACGAGGAGTTGAGGTCAATTGCCTTTTACAAGAGGTCCTCTTCGAGAATGAGTGTGCTCTTGCTTTCTGTCACAGAGCTATGAGAAAGTGAATGAAGTACAATGCAGTACAAACTTGGAGATACTTTATTGTAGTGTCACTATGTGTGGGAGACATCTTTATGTGTTTACAGAACTTTAAAAAAAACATAGCTTATCAGAAAAGGCAAGCCTATTGTATAGACACAATACACACACACACACACACACACACACACACACACACACACACACACACACACACACACACACACACACACAGGTACAACAGGGGGAGTTAGAGAGGCTTGAACAAAATTATTTTCTTAGGGCATATGCAAATAATAAAGGGTGTAAACATGTCTACAGGGTGGTCAAGTTCCCAATCCTAGAGTACAGTCTTACACGATAAATGAACAATGTGTATTACTATTTTTGGCAGTAGTATACCTCATTTACTCTGACTGATTTTACCAACTTCAGTTCACAACACCTTGTTTAGAATTGCATAGACACTTGAGTTGATGCCTTTTTAACCTATATTATTGACATTTCATTAGAAAGAAAGATCAAGTCACGCAACAACATCTGACTGGGTGTGGTTTGCTGTTTCTGTGTGGCGATCCTGTGATTACAGCCAGTCAGAGCTGTGCTCTGGTGACTGGGACTTTGTAGCCCAGTGACACACATAGGTGAGAGGGTGTGAGTTTGGGTGAGGCCAAGGCAAGGGATGGTCTTGGCTTCCAAATCTACGTTCTCTTTTAATTTGATCTTTTATGCCGCAGTTGAAAATACCTAAACAATGGGACACCCAAGCCAAAACACATATTAGATATATCATACAATCAAATCAAATCTGTAATAGAATATGCACTTTTTGTCATAAGGGTGACATGTAAACAACTCCTGGCTCCAGCTGTAGCTAATATCTAATTCTAATAATCCAAACAATAACAGTAAGCCTAGCACACACACAAACAGAAAAGTATGCGTAATCTAGTCTGGGACATGGAGTCAGTGTGTGTTTAAATGAGTTGATTATGTGAGCTGGTGTCCATGTACAGTACTAAAGGCATGCATGTTGGTGTATCTAACAAGCACAATGTGTAACTCAATGCTGCCCTTACCCCTCCCTGGTATGTACAAACTTCATAGCCCAGCTGTTGACACACAGAGCGTGCATGGAGTGATACAAACGTCTCGGTCTGTCTGTTTCTCTGACAGTCAATCACCCCAAGCATTTCCTGACCTTTTCTGAATGTTGGTGTTTAGCTTCAGTGCATAACAGTTATGGTGCCGTAATACCATCCTGAGCAGATTCAAATGTACCCTAGGTTAAAATGCCCAAGGTTAAAAGTGGGTGTGCAGTCCATTATCCCATCAGGTTCCGGTTCCGGTTCCGGTTCCGGTTGGAGCGAGCGGTCGCATCTACACTTCGGTCCGCAGGTAGTATAACTTTTCATTACATTTCGTTATAGTACAACGGTTTGATTTGTCTAATCTTAGCAATTTCTTCTTAGCCAGCTACATAGCCGTCTTTGTATCAACGACAATTGCATAATTATCGTATTTCGTCGTCCTAACGTATCTGCCCAGCAGCTAGCTAAGCAGCTAGCTAACATCCACTGTCCACTAGCACTGTAGAAACTATTACACTCAACTGAACGACTCGATTAGCGTAGTGTCAGCTAGCTACATAGTTGTCTTCGCTGTCTTCGTATCCAAGATAATTGTGCAGTTTAGAGTGTGTAGACTTAGAGTGATTATCTTAATTTACCGAGGTTAGCTAGCCAGCTATTTGTCGTCCTTAACGTAGGAAATGCTGCTAGCTAGCTAGCCAACAGCTAGCCAACCTCTACCGAATTGAACTCCAACTACCCGGTCAACATTCCGCGTCGCTCCACAGGTAGTATCACATTTTCATTTCACTTCATTACAGTACAACGGTTTGATTTGTTTGATCGTAGCTAGCCAGCTACATAGCCGTCTTTGTATCTAAGACAATTGTGTAGTCTAGAGCGATTTTCTAGGTTAGCTGGCCAGCTATTGTCGTTCTTCTAACGTAGCTAGCCAGCTAGCCCCGAATAGCAGCACTGTAGTAACTATTACAGTACAACGGTTTGTTTTGTTTGATCGTAGCTAGCTAGCTACATAGCCGTCTTTGTATCTAAGACAATTGTGTAGCCTAGAGCGATTTTCTAGGTTAGCTGGCCAGCTATTGTCGTTCTTTTAACGTAGCTAGCCAGCTAGCCCCCGAATAGCAGCACTGTAGTAACTATTACAGTACAACGGTTTGTTTTGTTTGATCGTAGCTAGCTAGCTACATAGCCGTCTTTGTATCTAAGACAATTGTGTAGCCTAGAGCGATTTTCTAGGTTAGCTAGCCAGCTATTGTCGTTCTTTTAAAGTAACGTAACGCAATCAACCTGCTAGCTAGCCAGCTAGCCCCCGAATAGCAGCACTGTAGAAACTATTACACTCGACGGAACGACTTGATTAGTGTAGTGTCAACATCGCAGCCACTACCAGCTAGCCTACTCCAGCAGTACTGTATCATTTCAATCATTTTAGTCAATAAGATTCTTGCTACGTAAGCTTAACTTTCTGAACATTCGAGACGTGTAGTCCACTTGTCATTCCAATCTCCTTTGCATTAGCGTAGCCTCTTCTGTACCCTGTTAACTATGTGTCTATCTATCCCTGTTCTCTCCTCTCTGCACAGACCATACAAACGCTCCACACCGCGTGGCCGCGGCCACCCTAATCTGGTGGTCCCAGCGCGCACGACCCACGTGGAGTTCCTGGTCTCCGGTAGCCTCTGGAACTGCCGATCTGCGGCCAACAAGGCAGAGTTCATCTCAGCCTATGCCTCCCTCCAGTCCCTCGACTTCCTGGCACTGACGGAAACATGGATCACCACAGATAACACTGCTACTCCTACTGCTCTCTCTTCGTCCGCCCACGTGTTCTCGCACACCCCGAGAGCTTCTGGTCAGCGGGGTGGTGGCACCGGGATCCTCATCTCTCCCAAGTGGTCATTCTCTCTCTCTCCCCTTACCCATCTATCTATCGCCTCCTTTGAATTCCATGCTGTCACAGTTACCAGCCCTTTCAAGCTTAACATCCTTATCATTTATCGCCCTCCAGGTTCCCTCGGAGAGTTCATCAATGAGCTTGATGCCTTGATAAGCTCCTTTCCTGAGGACGGCTCACCTCTCACAGTCCTGGGCGACTTTAACCTCCCCACGTCTACCTTTGACTCATTCCTCTCTGCCTCCTTCTTTCCACTCCTCTCCTCTTTTGACCTCACCCTCTCACCTTCCCCCTACTCACAAGGCAGGCAATACGCTCGACCTCATCTTTACTAGATGCTGTTCTTCCACTAACCTCACTGCAACTCCCCTCCAAGTCTCCGACCACTACCTTGTATCCTTTTCCCTCTCGCTCTCATCCAACACTTCCCACACTGCCCCTACTCGGATGGTATCGCGCCGTCCCAACCTTCGCTCTCTCTCCCCCGCTACTCTTTCCTCTTCCATCCTATCATCTCTTCCCTCTGCTCATACCTTCTCCAACCTTTCTCCTGATTCTGCCTCCTCAACCCTCCTCTCTTCCCTTTCTGCATCCTTTGACTCTCTATGTCCCCTATCCTCCAGGCCGGCTCGGTCCTCCCCTCCCGCTCCGTGGCTCGATGACTCATTGCGAGCTCACAGAACAGAGCTCCGGGCAGCCGAGCGGAAATGGAGGAAAACTTCGCCTCCCTGCGGACCTGGCATCCTTTCACTCCCTCCTCTCTACATTTTCCTCCTCTGTCTCTGCTGCTAAAGCCACTTTCTACCACTCTAAATTCCAAGCATCTGCCTCTAACCCTAGGAAGCTCTTTGCCACCTTCTCCTCCCTCCTGAATCCTCCTCCCCCTCCCCCCTCCTCCCTCTCTGCAGATGACTTCGTCAACCATTTTGAAAAGAAGGTCGACGACATCCGATCCTCGTTTGCTAAGTCAAACGACACCGCTGGTTCTGCTCACACTGCCCTACCCTGTGCTCTGACCTCTTTCTCCCCTCTCTCTCCAGATGAAATCTCGCTTCTTGTGACGGCCGGCCGCCCAACAACCTGCCCGCTCGACCCTATCCCCTCCTCTCTTCTCCAGACCATTTCCAGGGGACCTTCTCCCTTACCTCACCTCGCTCATCAACTCATCCCTGACCGCTGGCTACGTCCCTTCCGTCTTCAAGAGAGCGAGTTGCACCCCTTCTGAAAAAACCTACACTCGATCCCTCCGATGTCAACAACTACAGACCAGTATCCCTTCTTTCTTTTCTCTCCAAAACTCTTGAACGTGCCGTCCTTGGCCAGCTCTCCCGCTATCTCTCTCAGAATGACCTTCTTGATCCAAATCAGTCAGGTTTCAAGACTAGTCATTCAACTGAGACTGCTCTTCTCTGCATCACGGAGGCGCTCCGCACTGCTAAAGCTAACTCTCTCTCCTCTGCTCTCATCCTTCTAGACCTATCGGCTGCCTTCGATACTGTGAACCATCAGATCCTCCTCTCCACCCTCTCCGAGTTGGGCATCTCCGGCGCGGCCCACGCTTGGATTGCGTCCTACCTGACAGGTCGCTCCTACCAGGTGGCGTGGCGAGAATCTGTCTCCTCGCCACGCGCTCTCACCACTGGTGTCCCCCAGGGCTCTGTTCTAGGCCCTCTCCTATTCTCGCTATACACCAAGTCACTTGGCTCTGTCATAACCTCACATGGTCTCTCCTATCATTGCTATGCAGACGACACACAATTAATCTTCTCCTTTCCCCCTTCTGATGACCAGGTGGCGAATCGCATCTCTGCATGTCTGGCAGACATATCAGTGTGGATGACGGATCACCACCTCAAGCTGAACCTCGGCAAGACGGAGCTGCTCTTCCTCCCGGGGAAGGACTGCCCGTTCCATGATCTCGCCATCACGGTTGACAACTCCATTGTGTCCTCCTCCCAGAGCGCTAAGAACCTTGGCGTGATCCTGGACAACACCCTGTCGTTCTCAACCAACATCATGGCGGTGGCCCGTTCCTGTAGGTTCATGCTCTACAACATCCGCAGAGTACGACCCTGCCTCACACAGGAAGCGGCGCAGGTCCTAATCCAGGCACTTGTCATCTCCCGTCTGGATTACTGCAACTCGCTGTTGGCTGGGCTCCCTGCCTGTGCCATTAAACCCCTACAACTCATCCAGAACGCCGCAGCCCGTCTGGTGTTCAACCTTCCCAAGTTCTCTCCACGTCACCCCGCTCCTCCGCTCTCTCCACTGGCTTCCAGTTGAAGCTCGCATCCGCTACAAGACCATGGTGCTTGCCTACGGAGCTGTGAGGGGAACGGCACCGCAGTACCTCCAGGCTCTGATCAGGCCCTACACCCAAGCAAGGGCACTGCGTTCATCCACCTCTGGCCTGCTCGCCTCCCTACCATTGAGGAAGTACAGTTCCCGCTCAGCCCAGTCAAAACTGTTCGCTGCTCTGGCCCCCCAATGGTGGAACAAACTCCCTCACGACGCCAGGACAGCGGAGTCAATCACCACCTTCCGGAGACACCTGAAACCCCACCTCTTCAAGGAATACCTAGGATAGGATAAGTAATCCTTCTCACCACCCCCCCTTAATGATTTAGATGCACTATTGTAAAGTGGCTGTTCCACTGGATGTCAGAAGGTGAATTCACCAATTTGTAAGTCGCTCTGGATAAGAGCGTCTGCTAAATGACTTAAATGTAAATGTAAA
>NW_027001629.1:0-7262 GCF_036934945.1 Oncorhynchus masou masou
ATGGCTTTCTTCTTACCACTCTTCCATAAAGGCCAGATTTGTGCAATATACGACTGATTGTTGTCCTATGGACAGAGTCTCCCACCTCAGCTGTAGATCTCTGCAGTTCATCCGGAGTGATCATGGGCCTCTTGGCTGCATCTCTGATCAGTCTTCTCCTTGTATGAGCTGAAAGTTTAGAGGGACGGCCAGGTCTTGGTAGATTTGCAGTGGTCTGATACTCCTTCCATTTCAATATTATCGCTTGCACAGTGCTCCTTGGGATGTTTAAAGCTTGGGAAATATTTTTGTATCAAAATCCGGCTTTAAACTTCTTCACAACAGTATCTCCGACCTGCCTGGTGTGTTCCTTGTTCTTCGTGATGCTCTCTGCGCTTTTAACGGACCTCTGAGACTATCACAGTGCAGGTGCATTTATACGGAGACTTGATTACACACAGGTGGATTGTATTTATCATCATTAGTCATTTAGGTCAACATTGGATCATTCAGAGATACTCACTGAACTTCTGGAGAGAGTTTGCTGCACTGAAAGTAAAGGGGCTGGAATAATTTTGCACGCCCAATTTTTCAGTTTTTGATTTGTTAAAAAAGTTTGAAATATCCAATAAATGTCGTTCCACTTCATGATTGTGTCCCACTTGTTGTTGATTCTTCACAAAAAATACAGTTTTATATCTTTATGTTTGAAGCCTGAAATGTGGCAAAAGGTCGCAAAGTTCAAGGGGGCCAAATACCTTCGCAAGGCACTGTATATAACTCCATATAAATCATATCCAGGCAATGGTGCAGAATAAGTGATACGGTAATTGTGTGTCGAACAGAAATATGACACTATATGTCTAGTCTGACCCTGTTGGTTACGGGTGGTGTGGTGCAATAGGATTTGGAGGGCACAGTAATTGTACTATAGCAGACGCTGACCCTGAGCTGTGTGTGTGTGTGTGTGTGTGTGCCATGGTTCTCTGACTAATGGTTGTAACCAACCACTTCCTCTCTCCTCTCTCCTTTCCTCTCTCCCTATTGGGCGGATGTCCAGGGCACCGTGTACACCAAAACCAACGCAGAGATTGAGATGAAGAAGATCAATAGAGAGGAATTCTGGGAACAAAAAGCCAAGGTAGGAATGAACATGATTCCCGCTGACGTCAGGAGGGAGGAAAGAAGTGATGGGACTGATGGTGTGACTGGGACAAAGGACTCTGGAGAAAAGAAGAGCAGCACTGTTATCTGTTTTCTCTACCTTCTCCTCAGACTAGGAATGATAGCATGAATTGCGGTTTCAATTGAGTGTGTAGGAGTAGGATCAAAACAAAGTCAAAAAATGTCCCCCGTCTTCCAAAAAGCAACGCCACAAGCCAATGAGACAGACTCAAATGAGATATGACATCCACTGCTCTCTGTCCTTGAGGTTATTTGAATTTGAATCATTGTGAGCGGGCGGCTTTGCCCTCTACATTTTAGTTTGTGTTGATTTTGCTCAATAGAAGGACCAAAGCCAGATGTTCTGTTTGCATTTTAGTCATTGATGTTTTATGTTGTGACTAATTGGTTATTGAAGTATTGAACAAATGTTGAAATATATTTCTGTCTTTTGTGTGTACCAGCGTGAGGAAGAGTTGAGAAAGGAGGAGGAGAGGAAGAAGGTTGTGGAGGAGAGGCAACGCCGAGGAGGAGAGGATGGAGCTGGAAGGAAAGAGCAGGAGGATAGAAGAGGTACCGCGAGAGGGAGAGGCAGATCGAGGAACACAGGTGGGCCGCAGTGACTTATGGTTAGTGTGTTGTATCATGGAAAACTCTGGTGCTTGGTCCATGTGGTAACTCTGTGTGTGTGGAGCAGAAAGAGAAGATACAGGAGGAAGAGGAGGCCAAAGAGAGGACACGGAACCAGCCTACGTAGTAAGTGTGTGTGTGTGTGTGTGTGTGTGTGTGTGTGTGTGTGTGTGTGTGTGTGTGTGTGTGTGTGTGTGTGTGTGTGTGTGTGTGTGTGTGTGCATGGAGACATTATGTGTATTCTCTGTTTCCATGCCAAAGAGGGTCTTGCCACCACTGAAAGAGGCAGTCTGCTTTTAGAACATTTCTGATCTCATTTCCAGACTTGTCATAATGCATCATTGATATTGTCTGGGAAGAAATATTAAGAAACAAAGAGTTCTATTTCATTATCCTGTTTTTAAAAATCCAACTAATTCAATAGGTGCATCAACATGAATAATTTCAGCCCTGCTGTGACATGACACAAGAGGTTATTCTCCAAATATTGGACCGCACAATGTTTTTACTTCTCTCCTTCCTTTTACCATTCCATAAGCGCCATCGTTATTTTAAGACTCTCACTTCCTTTTACCATTCCACAAGAGCCATCGTTATTTTAAGACTCTCACTTCCTTTTACCTTTCCACAAGAGCCATCGTTATTTTAAGACTCTCACTTCCTTTTACCATTCCACAAGAGCCATCGTTATTTTAAGACTCTCACTTCCTTTTACCTTTCCACAAGAGCCATCGTTATTTTAAGACTCTCACTTCCTTTTACCTTTCCACAAGAGCCATCGTTATTTTAAGACTCTCACTTCCTTTTACCTTTCCACAAGAGCCATTGTTATTTTAAGACTCTCACTTCCTTTTACCATTCCACAAGAGCCATCGTTATTTTAAGACTCTCACTTCCTTTTACCATTCCACAAGAGCCATCGTTATTTTAACTCTCACTTCCTTTTACCTTTCCACAAGAGCCATCGTTATTTTAAGACTCTCACTTCCTTTTACCATTCCACAAGAGCAATTGTTATTTTAAGACTCTCACTTCCTTTTACCATTCCACAAGAGCCATCGTTATTTTAAGACTCTCACTTCCTTTTACCATTCCACCAGAGCCATCGTTATTTTAAGACTCTCACTTCCTTTTACCATTCCACAAGAGCCATCGTTATTTTAAGACTCTCACTTCCTTTTACCTTTCCACAAGAGCCATCGTTATTTTAAGACTCTCACTTCCTTTTACCATTCCACAAGAGCCATCCGTTATTTTAAGACTCTCACTTCCTTTTACCATTCCACAAGAGCCATCGTTATTTTAAGACTCTCACTTCCTTTTACCATTCCACAAGAGCCATCGTTATTTTAAGACTCTCACTTCCTTTTACCATTCCACAAGAGCCATCGTTATTTTAACTCTCACTTCCTTTTACCTTTCCACAAGAGCCATCGTTATTTTAAGACTCTCACTTCCTTTTACCATTCCACAAGAGCAATTGTTATTTTAAGACTCTCACTTCCTTTTACCATTCCACAAGAGCCATCGTTATTTTAAGACTCTCACTTACTTTTACCATTCCACAAGAGCCATCATTATTTTAAGACTCTCACTTCCTTTTACCATTCCACAAGAGCCATCGTTATTTTAAGACTCTCACTTCCTTTTACCATTCCACAAGAGCCATCGTTATTTTAAGACTCTCACTTACTTTTACCTTTCCACAAGAGCCATCGTTATTTTAAGACTCTCACTTCCTTTTACCATTCCACAAGAGCCATCGTTATTTTAAGACTCTCACTTCCTTTTACCATTCCACAAGAGCCATCGTTATTTTAAGACTCTCACTTACTTTTACCTTTCCACAAGAGCCATCGTTATTTTAAGACTCTCACTTCCTTTTACCTTTCCACAAGAGCCATCGTTATTTTAAGACTCTCACTTACTTTTACCTTTCCACAAGAGCCATCGTTATTTTAAGACTCTCACTTCCTTTTTACCATTCCACAAGAGCCATCGTTATTTTAAGACTCTCACTTCCTTTTACCATTCCACAAGAGCCATCGTTATTTTAAGACTCTCACTTCCTTTTACCTTTCCACAAGAGCCATCGTTATTTTAAGACTCTCACTTCCTTTTACCTTTCCACAAGAGCCATCGTTATTTTAAGACTCTCACTTCCTTTTACCATTCCACAAGAGCCATTGTTATTTTAAGACTCTCACTTCCTTTTACCATTCCACAAGAGCCATCGTTATTTTAAGACTCTCACTTCCTTTTACCATTCCACAAGAGCCATCGTTATTTTAACTCTCACTTCCTTTTACCTTTCCACAAGAGCCATCGTTATTTTAAGACTCTCACTTCCTTTTACCATTCCACCAGAGCCATCGTTATTTTAAGACTCTCACTTCCTTTTACCATTCCACAAGAGCCATCGTTATTTTAAGACTCTCACTTCCTTTTACCTTTCCACAAGAGCCATCGTTATTTTAAGACTCTCACTTCCTTTTACCATTCCACAAGAGCCATCGTTATTTTAAGACTCTCACTTCCTTTTACCATTCCACAAGAGCCATCGTTATTTTAAGACTCTCACTTCCTTTTACCATTCCACAAGAGCCATCGTTATTTTAAGACTCTCACTTCCTTTTACCATTCCACAAGAGCCATCGTTATTTTAAGACTCTCACTTCCTTTTACCTTTCCACAAGAGCCATCGTTATTTTAAGACTCTCACTTCCTTTTACCATTCCACAAGAGCCATCGTTATTTTAAGACTCTCACTTCCTTTTACCATTCCACAAGAGCCATCGTTATTTTAAGACTCTCACTTCCTTTTACCATTCCACAAGAGCCATCGTTATTTTAAGACTCTCACTTCCTTTTACCATTCCACAAGAGCCATCGTTATTTTAAGACTCTCACTTCCTTTTACCATTCCACAAGAGCCATCGTTATTTTAAGACTCTCACTTCCTTTTACCATTCCACAAGAGCCATCGTTATTTTAAGACTCTCACTTCCTTTTACCATTCCACAAGAGCCATCGTTATTTTAACTCTCACTTCCTTTTACCTTTCCACAAGAGCCATCGTTATTTTAAGACTCTCACTTCCTTTTACCATTCCACAAGAGCAATTGTTATTTTAAGACTCTCACTTCCTTTTACCATTCCACAAGAGCCATCGTTATTTTAAGACTCTCACTTCCTTTTACCATTCCACAAGAGCCATCGTTATTTTAAGACTCTCACTTACTTTTACCATTCCACAAGAGCCATCGTTATTTTAAGACTCTCACTTCCTTTTACCATTCCACAAGAGCCATCGTTATTTTAAGACTCTCACTTCCTTTTACCATTCCACAAGAGCCATCGTTATTTTAAGACTCTCACTTCCTTTTACCTTTCCACAAGAGCCATCGTTATTTTAAGACTCTCACTTCCTTTTACCTTTCCACAAGAGCCATCGTTATTTTAAGACTCTCACTTCCTTTTACCATTCCACAAGAGCCATCGTTATTTTAAGACTCTCACTTCCTTTTACCATTCCACAAGAGCCATCGTTATTTTAAGACTCTCACTTACTTTTACCTTTCCACAAGAGCCATCGTTATTTTAAGACTCTCACTTCCTTTTACCTTTCCACAAGAGCCATCGTTATTTTAAGACTCTCACTTACTTTTACCTTTCCACAAGAGCCATCGTTATTTTAAGACTCTCACTTCCTTTTACCATTCCACAAGAGCCATCGTTATTTTAAGACTCTCACTTCCTTTTACCATTCCACAAGAGCCATCGTTATTTTAAGACTCTCACTTCCTTTTACCTTTCCACAAGAGCCATCGTTATTTTAAGACTCTCACTTCCTTTTACCTTTCCACAAGAGCCATCGTTATTTTAAGACTCTCACTTCCTTTTACCTTTCCACAAGAGCCATTGTTATTTTAAGACTCTCACTTCCTTTTACCATTCCACAAGAGCCATCGTTATTTTAAGACTCTCACTTCCTTTTACCATTCCACAAGAGCCATCGTTATTTTAAGACTCTCACTTCCTTTTACCTTTCCACAAGAGCCATCGTTATTTTAAGACTCTCACTTCCTTTTACCATTCCACCAGAGCCATCGTTATTTTAAGACTCTCACTTCCTTTTACCATTCCACAAGAGCCATCGTTATTTTAAGACTCTCACTTCCTTTTACCTTTCCACAAGAGCCATCGTTATTTTAAGACTCTCACTTCCTTTTACCATTCCACAAGAGCCATCGTTATTTTAAGACTCTCACTTCCTTTTACCATTCCACAAGAGCCATCGTTATTTTAAGACTCTCACTTCCTTTTACCATTCCACAAGAGCCATCGTTATTTTAAGACTCTCACTTCCTTTTACCATTCCACAAGAGCCATCGTTATTTTAACTCTCACTTCCTTTTACCTTTCCACAAGAGCCATCGTTATTTTAAGACTCTCACTTCCTTTTACCATTCCACAAGAGCAATTGTTATTTTAAGACTCTCACTTCCTTTTACCATTCCACAAGAGCCATCGTTATTTTAAGACTCTCACTTACTTTTACCATTCCACAAGAGCCATCGTTATTTTAAGACTCTCACTTCCTTTTACCATTCCACAAGAGCCATCGTTATTTTAAGACTCTCACTTCCTTTTACCATTCCACAAGAGCCATCGTTATTTTAAGACTCTCACTTCCTTTTACCTTTCCACAAGAGCCATCGTTATTTTAAGACTCTCACTTCCTTTTACCATTCCACAAGAGCCATCGTTATTTTAAGACTCTCACTTCCTTTTACCATTCCACAAGAGCCATCGTTATTTTAAGACTCTCACTTCCTTTTACCATTCCACAAGAGCCATCGTTATTTTAAGACTCTCACTTACTTTTACCTTTCCACAAGAGCCATCGTTATTTTAAGACTCTCACTTCCTTTTACCATTCCACAAGAGCCATCGTTATTTTAAGACTCTCACTTACTTTTACCATTCCACAAGAGCCATCGTTATTTTAAGACTCTCACTTACTTTTACCTTTCCACAAGAGCCATCGTTATTTTAAGATTCTCACTTCCTTTTACCTTTCCACAAGAGCCATCGTTATTTTAAGACTCTCACTTACTTTTACCTTTCCACAAGAGCCATCGTTATTTTAAGACTCTCACTTCCTTTTACCATTCCACAAGAGCCATCGTTATTTTAAGACTCTCACTTCCTTTTACCATTCCACAAGAGCCATCGTTATTTTAAGACTCTCACTTCCTTTTACCTTTCCACAAGAGCCATCGTTATTTTAAGACTCTCACTTACTTTTACCTTTCCACAAGAGCCATCGTTATTTTAAGACTCTCACTTCCTTTTACCATTCCACAAGAGCCATCGTTATTTTAAGACTCTCACTTCCTTTTACCATTCCACAAGAGCCATCGTTATTTTAAGACTCTCACTTCCTTTTACCATTCCACAAGAGCCATCGTTATTTTAAGACTCTC
>NW_027001630.1:0-7258 GCF_036934945.1 Oncorhynchus masou masou
CTCTCTCTGTCTCTCTCTCAATTCAATTCAATTCAAGGGCTTTATTGGCATGGGAAACGTGTTAACATTGCCAAAGCAAGTAAGGTATATAATATATAAAGTGAAATAAACAATAAAAATTAACAGTAGACATCACACATACAGAAGTTTCAAAACAATAAAGACATTACAAATGTCGTATTATATATATACAGTGTTTTACAATGTGCAAATAGTAAAGGACACAAGATAAAATAAATAAGCATAGATATGGGTTGTATTTACAATGGTGCGTGTTCTTCACTGGTTGCCCTTTTCTCGTGGCAACAGGTCACAAATCTTGCTGCTCTGATGGCACACTGTGGAATTTCACCCAGTAGATATGGGAGTTTTTCCAAATTGGGTGTTTTCGAATTCTTTGTGGATCTGTGTAATCTGAGGGAAATATGTCTCTCTAATATGGTCATACATTGGGCAGGAGGTTAGGAAGTGCAGCTCAGTTTCTACCTCATTTTGTGGGCAGTGAGCACATAGCCTGTCTTCTCTTGAGAGCCATGTCTGCCAACGGCGGCCTTTCTCAATAGCAAGGCTATGCTCGCTGAGTCTGTACATAGTCAAAGCTTTCCTTAATTTTGGGTCAGTCACAGTGGTCAGGTATTCTGCCGCTGTGTACTCTCTGTGTAGGGCCAAATAGCATTCTAGTTTGCTCTGTTTTTTGTTAATTCTTTCCAATGTGTCAAGTAATTATCTTTTTGTTTTCTCATGATTTGGTTGGGTCTAATTGTGCTGCTGTCTTGGGGCTCTGTAGGGTGTGTTTGTGAACAGAGCCCCAGGACCAGCTTGCTTAGGACTCTTCTCCAGGTTCATCTCTCTGTAGGGGATGGCTTTGTTGTGGAAGGTTTGGGAATCGCTTCCTTTTAGGTGGTTATAGAATTTAACAGCTCTTTTCTGGATTTTGATAATTAGTAGGTATCGGCCTAATTCTGCTCTGCATGCATTATTTGGTGTTCTACGTTGTACACTGAGGATATTTTTGCAGAATTCTGCGTGCAGAGTCTCAATTTGGTGTTTGTCCCATTTTGTGAAGTCTTGGTTGGTGAGCGGACCCCAGACCTCACAACCATAAAGGGCAATGGGCTCTATGACTGATTCAAGTATTTTTAGCCAAATCCTAATTGGTATGTTGAAATTTATGTTCCTTTTGATGGCATAGAATGCCCTTCTTGCCTTGTCTCTCAGATCGTTCACAGCTTTGTTGAAGTTACCTGTGGCGCTGATGTTTAGGCCAAGGTATGTATAGTTTTTTGTGTGCTCTAGGGCAACAGTGTCTAGATGGAATTTGTATTTGTGGTCCTGGTGACTGGACCTTTTTTGGAACACCATTATTTTGGTCTTACTGAGATTTACTGTCAGGGCCCAGGTCTGACAGAATCTGTGCATAAGATCTAGGTGCTGCTGTAGGCCCTCCTTGGTTGGTGACAGAAGCACCAGATCATCAGCAAACAGCAGACATTTGACTTCAGATTCTAGTAGGGTGAGGCCGGGTGCTGCAGACTTTTCTAGTGCCCGCGCCAGTTCGTTGATATATATGTTGAAGAGGGTGGGGCTTAAGCTGCATCCCTGTCTAACCCACGACCCTGTGTGAAGAAATGTGTGTGTTTTTGCCAATTTTAACCGCACACTTGTTGTTTGTGTACATGGATTTTATGATGTCGTATGTTTTACCCCCAACACCACTTTCCATCAGTTTGTATAGCAGACCCTCATGCCAAATTGAGTCAAAGGCTTTTTGAAATCAACAAAGCATGAGAAGACTTTGCCTTTGTTTTGGTTTGTTTGGTTGTCAATTAGGGTGTGCAGGGTGAATACATGGTCTGTTGTACGGTAATTTGGTAAAAAGCCAATTTGACATTTGCTCAGTACATTGTTTTCATTGAGGAAGTGTACGAGTCTGCTGTTAATGATAATGCAGAGGATGTTCCCAAGGTTACTGTTGACTCATATTCCACGGTAGCTATTGGGGTCAAATTTGTCTCCATTTTTGTGGATTGGGGTGATCAGTCCTTGGTTCCAAATATTGGGGAAGATGCCAGAGCTAAGGATGATGTTAAAGAGTTTTAGTATAGCCAATTGGAATTTGTTGTCTGTATATTTGATCATTTCATTGAGGATACCATCAACACCACAGGCCTTTTTGGGTTGGAGGGTTTTATTTTGTCCTGTAACTCATTCAATGTTATTGGAGAATCCAGTGGGTTCTGGTAGTCTTTAATAGTTGATTCTAAGATCTGTATTTGATCATGTATATGTTTTTGCTCTTTATTCTTTGTTATAGAGCCAAAAAGATTGGAGAAGTGGTTTACCCATACATCTCCATTTTGGATAGATAATTCTTCGTGTTGTTGTTTGTTTAGTGTTTTCCAATTTTCCCAGAAGTGGTTAGAGTCTATGGATTCTTCAATTACATTGAGCTGATTTCTGACATGCTGTTCCTTCTTTTTCCGTAGTGTATTTCTGTATTGTTTTAGTGATTCACCATAGTGAAGGCGTAGACTCAGGTTTTCCGGGTCTCTATGTTTTTGGTTGGACAGGTTTCTCAATTTCTTTCTTAGAATTTTGCATTCTTCATCAAACCATTTGTCATTGTTGTTAATTTTCTTCGGTTTTCTATTTGAGATTTTTAGATTTGATAGGGAAGCTGAGAGGTCGAATATATGGTTAAGATTTTCTACTGCCAAGTTTACACCTTCACTATTACAGTGGAACGTTTTTCCCAGGAAATTGTCTAAAAGGGATTGAATTTGTTGTTGCCTAATTGTTTTTTGGTAGGTTTCCAAACTGCATTCCTTCCATCTACTCTGTCTCACTCTCTCTGTCTCTCTCTCTCTCGCTCTCGCTGTCTCTCTCTCTGTCTCTCTCTCTGTCTCTCTCTCTCTCTGTCTCTCTCTGTCTCTCTCTCTCTCTGTCTCTCTCTCTCACGCACTCTCTCTCTCGCGCACTCTCTCTCTCGCGCACTCTCTCTCTCGCGCACTCTCTCTCTCTGTCTCTCTTTCTGTCTCTCTCTCTGTCTCTCTCTCACTCTCTCTGTCTCTCACTCTCTCTCTCTCTGTTTCTCTCGCGCTCTCTCTCTCTCGCGCTCTCTCTCTCGCGCTCTCTCTCGCGCTCTCTCTGTCTCTGTCTCTCTCTCTGTCTCTGTCTCTCTCTCGCTCTCTCTCTCTCTCTGTCTCTCTCACTCTCTCTCTCTGTGTCTCTGTCTCTCTCTCTCTGTCTCGTGCTCTGTCTCGTGCTCTGTCTCGTGCTCTGTCTCGTGCTCTGTCTCGTGCTCTGTCTCGTGCTCTGTCTCGCGCTCTGTCTCGCGCTCTGTCTCGCACACTCTCTCTCGCACACTCTCTCTCGCACACTCTCTCTCGCACACTCTCTCTCTCGCACACTCTCTCTCGCGCTCTCTCTCTCGCACACTCTCTCTCGTGCTCTCTCTCTCGCGCTCTCTCTCGCACACTTTCTCTCGCGCTCTCTCTCTCGCGCTCATTCTCTCTCGCGCTCTCTCTCTCTCGCGCTCTCTCTCGCTCTCTCTCTCGCTCTCTCTCTCGCTCTCTCGCTCTCGCTCTCTCTCTCGCTCTCTCTCTCGCTTTTTTTTATTCTCGTGCCTAAAGTTGAAGCTCATCAAATAGCAATATTCTTAAAATATGTTCCAGGTCTATGCATTTCACCAATAGCATGCTATTAAATTACTCAATGTTTGCATGGTGAATTCAAATTTTAAAAAACCTGTTCATTTCTAACTGACAATGAAGTTCACGTGCCGTGTTAAATACTTCATTGAGATTTCTTACTTCCGATACAATACACAGACAAGAACACTTTTTGTATTTAAGGCAAGTAGGCAACATTAGCCCAGTTCAAACCGTAATATTTAATGGGCTATTAAGTAAGCCGTCCTGTGTGTCTCAGTTGGTAGAGCCCTTACAGCACCAGGGTCGTGGTTTTGATTCCTGTCGGGGCATTAATAGAAAATGAATAGAAATTAATACACAAATGACCTTTGGATAAAAGTGTCTGTTAAATTGCGTATATTAACTGAAAATACCATGCCCGTCATTGCTCAGGTGTTGTTGTTTTTTTAGCTCATCGAGCATCTTTTAGCGCAAGGAATAACATCACCCATCATGGCATAATCTGACTTATTTTTATTTGACTTATTTGATGTCATCTGATGTCCCCGTTGTTCCTCCAGGACTCCGTGCATGAGAAGATGCAGTGTCGCACTACGGTGTCGCAGCGGGAGTGTCTACAGAATGAGAGCGCCTTCCTGAGTGACTACCTGCGCTCAGGCGCTGTGTGGAGACAGATGGCCACTGTAGAGTGCTTCCAGCAGGTGGCCAGGTTACGCATGTGTCTGGATACGGCTGGGGATCTATTGGGAGACAAACAACAGCTGAGTGCCACAGGTACTTAATTCCATTTTTCCCCAAAATGATACATAACCCTAAGCGAAAACAAACACTGTGTGTATATAGTAGTTTTTTGTAACCGGTTAACCCAAAAGGTATTTATTGTCTCCAGGCATGGTATACTGGTTTAATGTATTCTAGCTACATATATTACTGTCTACAGTATCAATTTATAATATATATATATATATTTTACCTTCATTTGAGGCAGCAGGGTAGCCTAGTGGTTAGACTAGTAACCGGAAGGTTGCAAGTTCAAATCCCCGAGCTGACAAGGTACAAATCTGTCGTTCTGCACCTGAACAGGCAGTTAACCAACCCACTGTTCCCCGGTAGGCCGTCATTGTAAATCTGTATTTGTTCTTAACCAACTTGCCTAGTTAACCTTTATTTAACTTGGCAACTAGGCAAGTCAGTTAAGAACAAATCCACATTTACAATGACGGCCTGGGAACACTGGGTTAACTGCCTTGTTCAGGGGGCAGAACAACATATTTTTACCTTGTCAGCTCAGATTCAATCCAGCAACCTTTCGGTTTCAGGCACAACGCTCTAACCACTAGGCTACCTGCCGCCCAATCAATGACATGACCAGCATTCTTTCAGTCATTTCTGCTGCCTGGGGTGCCTTTTCTTGTCTCAACCTGCACGAATGTGAACTTGTTTTTTGATCCTGTCCCTTGATGAGCCCTTGTCTACGTGTCGCTCATAAATAAAGGGGCACGCAGATCAAGTCTAAATAACAGTAGAAATTCCTAAGGTTTCCATAGATTTCCAAAAATGACCTGGTAATTATCTACTTATTTCTAAAATCCTTGGGAATATAGGGTTATGCACCCTATCTAGATTAAGTTAAAAAATGGTCTATACTCTGATGCAATCATGTACCCCAAAATTCTATGCTGTCTATACCCACACTCCTACCCAATCTGTGTGAAATTTCACATGACAGAAGGTATTAACAATGTAATCATGAGAGGTTGGCTGGTACTTGGTTATCTATGCAAACAGTGAGGATTCACATCATTGATCTAGTTTATATAGTGTTTTCATTCAGGGCATTGGATATCATTGATCTGGTTTATATAGTGTTTCATTCAAGGCATTGGGTATCATTGATCTGGTTTATATAGTGTTTTCATTCAGGGCATTGAGTATCATTGATCTGGTTTTTATATAGTGTTTTCATTCAGGCATTGGGTATCATTGATCTGGTTTATATAGTGTTTTCATTCAGGCATTGGGTATCATTGATCTGGTTTATATAGTGTTTTCATTCAGGGCATTGGGTATCATTGATCTGGTTTACATAGTGTTTTCATTCAGGGCATTGGGTATCATTGATCTGGTTTATATAGTATTTTCATTCAGGGCATTGGGTATCATTGATCTGGTTTTATAAATGTTTTCATTCAGGCATTGGGTATCATTGATCTGGTTTTTATATAGTGTTTTCATTCAGGGCATTGGGTATCATTGATCTGGTTTATATAGTGTTTTCATTCAGGGCATTGGGTATCATTGATCTGGTTTATATAGTGTTTTCATTCAGGGCATTGGGTATCATTGATCTGGTTTATATATTGTTTTCATTCAGGGCATTGAGTATCATTGATCTGGTTTATATAGTATTTTCATTCAGGGCATTGGATATCATTGATCTGGTTTATATAGTATTTTCATTCAGGCATTGGGTATCATTGATCTGGTTTATATAGTATTTTCATTCAGGGCATTGGTTATCATTGATCTGGTTTATATAGTATTTTCATTCAGGCATTGGGTATCATTGATCTGGTTTATATAGTATTTTCATTCAGGGCATTGGTTATCATTGATCTGGTTTATATAGTGTTTTCATTCAGGGCATTGGGTATCATTGATCTGGTTTATATAGTGTTTTCATTCAGGCATTGGGTATCATTGATCTGGTTTATATAGTGTTTCATTCAGGCATTGGGTATCATTGATCTGGTTTATATAGTGTTTTCATTCAGGGCATTGAATATCATTGATCTGGTTTATATAGTGTTTTCATTCAGGGCATTGGGTATCATTGATCTGGTTTATATAGTATTTTCATTCAGGGCATTGGGTATCATTGATCTGGTTTAAATAGTATTTTCATTCAGGGCATTGGGTATCATTGATCTGGTTTATATAGTATTTTCATTCAGGGCATTGGGTATCATTGATCTGGTTTATATAGTATTTTCATTCAGGGCATTGGGTATCATTGATCTGGTTTATATAGTATTTTCATTCAGGGCATTGGTTATCATTGATCTGGTTTATATAGTATTTTCATTCAGGGCATTGGGTATCATTGATCTGGTTTATATAGTATTTTTTCATATCATTGATCTGGGTATTTTCATTCAGGGCATTGGGTATCATTGATCTGGTTTATATAGTATTTTCATTCAGGCAGGGTATCATTGATCTGGTTTATATAGTGTTTTCATTCAGGGCATTGATCTGGTTTATATAGTATTTTCATTCGGGCATTGGGTATCATTGATCTGGTTTATATAGTGTTTTCATTCAGGGTATCATTGATCTGGTTTATATAGTATTTTTCATTCAGGGCAGTATAATCTGGTTTATATAGTGTTTTCATTCCCAGGCATTTTCATTCTGGTTTATATAGTGTTTTTATTCAGACATTGGGTATCATTGATCTGGTTTATATAGTGTTTTCATTCAGGCATTGGTTATCATTGATCTGGTTTATATAGTATTTTCATTCAGGGCATTGGGTATCATTGATCTGGTTTATATAGTGTTTTCATTCAGGCATTGGTATCATTGATCTGGTTTATATAGTG
>NW_027001631.1:0-12500 GCF_036934945.1 Oncorhynchus masou masou
AGAACAGACCAGGACAATAGAATAGACCAGGACAATAGAATAGACCATGGTAATAGAACAGACCAGAACAGACCAGGACAATAGAACAGACCAGGACAATAGAACAGACCATGGTAATAGAACAGACCAGGACATTAGAACAGATCATTGTAATAGAACAGACCAGAACAATAGAACAGACCATGGTAATAGAACAGACCAGAACAGACCAGGACAATAGAACAGACCAGGATGATAGAACAGACCAGGACAAATCCCGGCCTCGGAGTCTGCATGTGGACACTTCTAGAATTCAATCCAACACACTCAGAACTGAAACATATACTAGGTAATTCCTCTCATTTACTGATACCCCATTCAGTTTCTCCATGGGCCTCTACTCATGTTATACACCAGATTTCCAAGTATACACTGACCTGATAAGCATGTCAGAAGAGCACAAATTAACCATCCATCTGAATGAACCTATGAGATGCTGTTGCTAAGTGGTGCCTCCTATATATCAGATACTGCTGTGCTCTTATCTAAATAGATATATAGACACCAGAGTAACCAATCATATACTGCTGTGCTCTTATCTAAATAGATATATAGACACCAGAGTAACCAATCATATACTGCTGTGCTCTTATCTAAATAGATATATAGACACCAGAGTAACTTATCATATACTGCTGTGCTCTTATCTAAATAGATATATAGACACCAGAGTAACCAATCATATACTGCTGTGCTCTTATCTAAATAGATATATAGACACCAGAGTAACCAATCATATACTGCTGTGCTCTTATGTAAATAGATATATAGACATCACAGGTACAGTAACTAATCATATACTGCTGTGCTCTTATCTAAATAGATATATAGACATCACAGGTACAGTAACTAATCATATACTGCTGTGCTCTTATGTAAATAGATATAGACACCAAACTAATCATATACTGCTGTGCTCTTATCTAAATAGATATATAGACATCACAGGTACAGTAACTAATCATATACTGCTGTGCTCTTATGTAAATAGATATATAGACATCACAGGTACAGTAACTAATCATATACTGCTGTGCTCTTATCTAAATAGATATATGATAAGTTACTGTGGTGTCTATATACTGCTGTGCTCTTATGTAAATAGATATATAGACACCACAGGTTACCTACCAGATCCTCTGTGAATCCAAGTAGTCTATAGACATTTTAAAGGGAAAGGGGGATGCCTACTCAGTTGTCCAACTGAATGTATTTAACTGAAATGTGTCTTCCGCATTTTTCCCAACCCCTCGGAATCGGAGAGGTGGGGGGGAGGCTGCCTTCATCGATGTCTTCAGTGCCCTGCCTTGCTCAGGGGCAGAACAGATTTTTACCTTGTTCAATCCAACAACCTTCCGGTTACTGGTCCAACACTCAAACCACTCGGCTGCCTAACCTCTGCTCATTTTTTAATTTTTTATTTCACCTTTATTTAATCATGTGTTCAAATGTCCCGAGATGTTTTTTTTGTGGTTTCTATCTGTAGGCTCAGTCTATTTGTATACTTACTTTTTCAACAAGGACTATAAACAAAGTTACATAATCTGATGTGTTACACACCAAAACACAGCGAGCCAATACATTCTCAGCTGAGCCATAGGCCTGCCTGCTACCCCATCCCATTGGCTGATCTCACTCTTACAGCCTCAATGGGTGCAGAGCGTCACACAGCTCCATTCAAAGCAGTGTGTGTGTGTGTGTGTGTGAGAGAGAGTTAGTGTGTGTGCTGGTCACTCACATCACATGTCTATTACATAACTGAGCACCCAGTCCTCCTCTCACCCCCCTGACAAATTCACACGCTTTGTTGCACACAAGTTATTTATACACTGTACCCAAGACGTGTGTGTTCAGAAATACCACCCGAGTTAAATATGAACTGAGAAACATTCTAAAAAGGGGGCGGTGCTGAGGACAATAATAGACTAACAACCATTAGCGATGAGGTTGCTCTCCAAGGTGCTGTGCAATATGAATTCTCCAGTGTTTACTTTATATTTATAGCAGTCTGTGCATGTGTGCCAGCCTCTCTGCAACTGACATGTTCCCCACAGGGTGCTAAGAATAGCAGGCCGCACTGTGCTTGCACTATTTCCAGCACTTGCAGACAAAACACATGGTCTCTGCAGAATTGCGGCTCTGGCTATGGGCAAGCTTTAGCCCATGTAGACTAACGGGTCATTGATAATGACTGAACAGTATATGAGTGGGTTAACGACGCCTCTGAGTGTGTTAGTTCCCAAACTGATATAGTTCCACCATCTTCTACCCTTGATTTGGCAGTGCCTTCTGGGTTGCCATGAAGCCTAGTGGTTAGAGTGTTGGACTCGTAACCGAAAGGTTACAAGACTGAATCCCCAAGCTGACAAGGTAAATATTTGTCATTCTGCCCCTGAATAGGCAGTTAACCCACTGTTCCGAGGCAGTCATTGAAAATTAGATTTTGCCTGGTTAAATAAAGGTAACATAAAAACATGGGGGTGATGCTTGAGGCTACAGATCCTGTCATATAAGATCCATTGTATCAGGAAGGGACAGTCCTGCAAGTCATCTTGTTACTTCTGCAAACACACTCATTGTCACTGGCACTTTTGGATTTGAGCATCATGTCCTGGTTGTGGGGTACACCTGGACAGCATCAATCTGCACCAAGTAGAGTACTGAGGAAGCCATATCATTTTCCCCAGGCCAAAAGCAAGGTGAAATACTGCCATTCATTTGGAATATGATCACAGAGCCACAAGGGGTGCATTTAAAAAAGGGCAATTCTAGGAATATGACAAAACCAGAAGTGTAGTGTTACACAGGTCTTCATCCACTCAGGACCCTAACTGAGCTATGCTTTAAAACACAGCAACTCAAATGTTTTTTAATGGGAGCAGTGGGTTGGGGGAGGGCCTAGGGCTGTGCTGTCAGTCAGAGGAGTTGCAAAGACCTCTCTGTCCACCATTAACAGAATTATTTCTCCCCACCACACGGCTGCCTCGGGCATGGGTTTCAGTCTCCCCACCACACGGCTGCCTCGGGCATGGGTTTCAGTCTCCCCACCACACGGCTGCCTCGGGCATGGGTTTCAGTCTCCCCACCACACGGCTGCCTCGGGCATGGGTTTCAGTCTCCCCACCACACGGCTGCCTCGGGCATGGGTTTCCAGTCTCCCCACCACACGGCTGCCTCGGGCATGGGTTTCAGTCTCCCCACCCACACGGCTGCCTCGGGCATGGGTTTCAGTCTCCCCACCACACGGCTGCCTCGGGCATGGGTTTCAGTCTCCCCACCACACGGCTGCCTCGGGCATGGGTTTCAGTCTCCCCACCGCACGGCTGCCTCGGGCATGGGTTTCAGTCTCCCCACCACACGGCTGCCTCGGGCATGGGTTTCAGTCACCCCACCACACGGCTGCCTCGGGCATGGGTTTCAGTCTCCCCACCACACGGCTGCCTCGGGCATGGGTTTCAGTCTCCCCACCACACGGCTGCCTCGGGCATGGGTTTCAGTCTCCCCACCACACGGCTGCCTCGGGCATGGGTTTCAGTCTCCCCACCACACGGCTGCCTCGGGCATGGGTTTCAGTCTCCCCACCACACGGCTGCCTCGGGCATGGGTTTCAGTCACCCCACCACACGGCTGCCTCGGGCATGGGTTTCAGTCATCCCACCACACGGCTGCCTCGGGCATGGGTTTCAGTCTCCCCACCACACGGCTGCCTCGGGCATGGGTTTCAGTCACCCCACCACACGGCTGCCTCGGGCATGGGTTTCAGTCTCCCCACCACACGGCTGCCTCGGGCATGGGTTTCAGTCTCCCCACCACACGGCTGCCTCGGGCATGGGTTTCAGTCACCCCACCACACGGCTGCCTCGGGCATGGGTTTCAGTCTCCCCACCACACGGCTGCCTCGGGCATGGGTTTCAGTCTCCCCACCACACGGCTGCCTCGGGCATGGGTTTCAGTCACCCCACCACACGGCTGCCTCGGGCATGGGTTTCAGTCACACCACTACCTCTGTTTAAATGCACTCTGAAGTAGACCCCAGAAAACTGAATCCAAAACCCACCTCCATTCAACTTAAGTTTCAAGGCATCAAAACATCTTGCTTTTTATTTCCCAGAGAGGTCTGAAGTTCGTAAGAAGACAATGGATACATTCAAACGATGAGCCAATCAACTTCTATGTCCCACTGCCTTAATACTGTACACAAAAGTTAGATTTACAATTTGAAAAACGGTCAAAAGTGAACCGTGTTTTTCTTGGCCCTGACAAATAATTTCTATAAATAAAAGAGCAAACATAAACACATTAGTTAACTTTTTGTTGTTGCTGCTATGCCTTAACGTTCCTTTCAGAAAAATACATGTTCATTTATTCATTGTAGGTCCCCACATAAATAGGAATGATTAAAAAAAACAAAGGGCAAAACAAGACAATCGATATTCATTTTTTTAAGCAGAGCCATAATTGTAAAATGGTTTTGAGATCAAGTTACAAACCAGCAGCCATTTCTGTCTCTTTACCAAACCTTTTCTTAATCATAAGAAATGACTGTGTGATGACAACTGTTCTTCCAATTAAAACCACCAATTAAAATAAATGTAAAAAACAGCACCATCTATGGGATTATTTCTGTCTGGTAAATCAACTACTGCATTGTCCTTCTTGATCGATTCCTAACCAAATAAACTCTTCCTTCGGTGTGTTTCACCACCCCAGAAAAACTAAACGACTCTCAGCCCTTAAAGAAAAGACGAATCGTAGGGGCCCCACTTACAACACATAAAATAAAAGCAGATTTCCTTCCTTCAATACTGTGACTGAATTGGGCAGGTTTCCAGTTACATCATATAGTTTCTTCAGTGAACACCTTGAGGAATGAAGGACAGAGGGAAGGATGTGTATGAATTCATGAAATAAAACAATGTCCTGTCTGTACCTCCTAGTCCAACTCCACTGAAGACAGAACAGCAGCCTTCTGGCTCTATATACTGTAGTCTATGGGACAGGGAGGCTGAGTGATGGGACTCTATATACTGTAGTCTATGGGACAGGGAGGCTGAGTGATGGGACTCTATATACTGTAGTCTATGGGACAGGGAGGCTGAGTGATGGGACTCTATATACTGTAGTCTATGGGACAGGGAGGCTGAGTGATGGGACTCTATATACTGTAGTCTATGGGACAGGGAGGCTGAGTGATGGGACTCTATATACTGTAGTCTATGGGACAGGGAGGCTGAATGATGGGACTCTATATACTGTAGTCTATGGGACAGGGAGGCTGAATGATGAGACAATGCTGGGCTCTATCTACTGTAGTCTATGGGACAGGGAGGCTGAGTGATGAGACTATGCTGGGCTCTATTTACTGAAGTCTATGGGACAGGGAGGCTGAATGATGGGACTCTATATACTGTATGGGACAGGGAGGCTGTGATGGGACTCTATATACTGGGGACAGGGAGGCTGAATGATGAGACTCTATATACTGTAGTCTATGGGACAGGGAGGCTGAATGATGAGACTATATACTGTAGTCTATGGGACAGGGAGGCTGAATGATGAGACTCTATTTACTGTAGTCTATGGGACAGGGAGGCTGAGTGATGAGACTATGCTGGGCTCTATTTACTGAAGTCTATGGGACAGGGAGGCTGAATGATGGGACTCTATATACTGTAGTCTATGGGACAGGGAGGCTGAGTGATGGGACTCTATATACTGTAGTCTATGGGACAGGGAGGCTGAATGATGAGACTCTATATACTGTAGTCTATGGGACAGGGAGGCTGAATGATGAGACTATATACTGTAGTCTATGGGACAGGGAGGCTGAATGATGAGACTCTATTTACTGTAGTCTATGGGACAGGGAGGCTGAGTGATGAGACTATGCTGGGCTCTATTTACTGTAGTCTACGGGACAGGGAGGCTGAATGATGAGACTCTTTATACTGTAGTCTATGGGACAGGGAGGCTGAGTGATGAGACTCTATATACTGTAGTCTATGGGACAGGGAGGCTGAATGATGAGACAATGCTGGGCTCTTCTACTGTAGTCTATGGGACAGGGACAGGGATGAGGCTGGGCTCTATTTACTGAAGTCTATGGGACAGGGAGGCTGAATGATGAGACTCTTTATACTGTAGTCTATGGGACAGGGAGGCTGAGTGATGAGACTCTATTTACTGTAGTCTATGGGACAGGGAGGCTGAGTGATGAGACTATGCTGGGCTCTATTTACTGTAGTCTATGGGACAGGGAGGCTGAGTGATGAGACAATGCTGGGCTCTATCTACTGTAGTCTATGGGACAGGGAGGCTGAGTGATGAGACTATGCTGGGCTCTATTTACTGAAGTCTATGGGACAGGGAGGCTGAGTGATGAGACTATGCTGGGCTCTATTTACTGAAGTCTATGGGACAGGGAGGCTGAATGATGGGACTCTATATACTGTAGTCTATGGGACAGGGAGGCTGAGTGATGGGACTCTATATACTGTAGTCTATGGGACAGGGAGGCTGAATGATGAGACTCTATATACTGTAGTCTATGGGACAGGGAGGCTGAATGATGAGACTATATACTGTAGTCTATGGGACAGGGAGGCTGAGTGATGGGACTCTATATACTGTAGTCTATGGGACAGGGAGGCTGAATGATGAGACTCTATTTACTGTAGTCTATGGGACAGGGAGGCTGAGTGATGAGACTCTTTATACTGTAGTCTATGGGACAGGGAGGCTGAGTGATGAGACTATGCTGGGCTCTATTTACTGTAGTCTACGGGACAGGGAGGCTGAATGATGAGACTCTTTATACTGTAGTCTATGGGACAGGGAGGCTGAGTGATGAGACTATGCTGGGCTCTATTTACTGTAGTCTATGGGACAGGGAGGCTGAGTGATGAGACTATGCTGGGCTCTATTTACTGAAGTCTATGGGACAGGGAGGCTGAATGATGAGACTATGCTGGGCTCTATTTACTGTAGTCTATGGGACAGGGAGGCTGAATGATGAGACTATATACTGTAGTCTATGGGACAGGGAGGCTGAATGATGAGACTCTATATACTGTAGTCTATGGGACAGGGAGGCTGAATGATGAGACTATGCTGGGCTCTATTTACTGTAGTCTATGGGACAGGGAGGCTGAGTGATGAGACTCTATACTGTAGTCTATGGGACAGGGAGGCTGAGTGATGAGACAATGCTGGGCTCTATTTACTGTAGTCTATGGGACAGGGAGGCTGAGTGATGAGACAATGCAGGGCTCTATTTACTGTAGTCTATGGGACAGGGAGGCTGAGTGATGAGACTATGCTGGGCTCTATTTACTGTAGTCTATGGGACAGGGAGGCTGAATGACGGGATACATCCCAAAGCTTCCTAATAGAATTGCGAATGGAAGTGGTTGGTTTTACCCCCTACGACCAGAGTCTGAGGTCACAGCGAATGGAACCCCCGAATTCCTTTGGACATAAATTATATGGCAATGACTTAAAAAAAAAAAAAATCAACAACCGCTTTCTTGTGAGTAACTACTGTAAGTTATGTTTTTGTGTGTGTGGTGGGTGTGTGCTGAGGGCTTCTCCAGTGGAGTCGTCTCAGGGTAGACGGCGGTCCTTCTTGGTTAGCAGGTAACACTGGATGGTTCTCAGGCGGTCCTTGGCAGGGGCAAACTCTGGCTGCAGCTCCAGAGTGGACTCATACCAGCGCATGGCCTTCTCAAACTCCTCCTGGAGACACACACACACACACACACACACACACACACACACACACACACACACAAGTGAACAAGGAATAATAAATACAACTGATCAGTATTTACACAAATTACCACAATTTATACTCATGTCATCATTTGACACAGCAGCATTAGCATTCTTCAACACACCCACCTGACACGCAGCCAGCATAAGATTCCACACACACACACTTACCAATACCAGCATAAATAACCTGCTTCACAACCACTGACACGAAGGGAATTAAGCACCTAAACCAGACGACAGACCCTGAACCAGACGGCAGACCCTGAACCAGACGACAGACCCTGAGCCAGACGGCAGACCCTGAGCCAGACGGCAGACCCTGAGCCAGACGGCAGACCCTGAGCCAGACGGCAGACCCTGAGCCAGACGGCAGACCCTGAACCAGACGGCAGACCCTGAACCAGACGGCAGACCCTGAACCAGACGGCAGACCCTGAACCAGACGACAGACCCTGAACCAGACCCTGAACCAGACGACAGACCCTGAACCAGACGACAGACCCTGAACCAGACGACAGACCAGACCCTGAACCAGACGACTCATGGCCAGGCCATGACAACAATGCTGGTCCGTTCCCATGGTGGTGGGCTCACCATGGCGATGTAGACGTTGGCGAGGGTGAAGTGGTTGACAACGGCGCGGGGCGATCTCCACAGCCATGCGGGCCACGGTCAGAGCGTCCTCCCACAGCCGCGCGTTCTGGAAGATGTTGGCCAGGCTGATCAGAGGTACATCCTGAGAGGGAGGACGGGGAAGGAGGGAGAGATACTGAATCATCACACAGCCCTAAAGCACAGGGTCATGTTCAGCAGTTCACACAGTAGAAAGAGGTTTTGCAAAGGAAAACAAACGTGTGTGTTATTATTGGGCAAGTCTCAGTCCATGTTACCTTCATGTGGTGCGGGGCGTAGTGGAGGGCTTGGCGTAGGCAGTCGATGGCCCTCTTGCCCTGACCCTTCACCCTCCAGTAGAGAGCAGACATGCTGGACAAGACCCACGATGTCTGGTTCTGCTCAGGAGAGGAGAGACTTTCATTTGTCTGCAGGATTTTATTGATCTTTATACTGCCGGAAGAAGCTGTGCTTTGGGTGAAACAGGGTTGTAGAATAGCCTGACGGGCAGCTGCCACCTCCACAAACACCTACCTTCTCCAAGACCTTGGCGATGCGCGTGCCCACCTGCTCAAAGGACTGAGGGGAGAACTTATCTTTGCCCAGATTCTGTAGAACCTGAATGACAAACGGAAATCCGGTTGAGGATCATGGCAGAACAGTGAAATGATAAAGACTGGTGAGATGTGAGACTCTGCCCCCTCCCTCTCAGAGTAGACTCTCTCTGCCCCCTCCCTCTCAGAGTAGACTCTCTCTGCCCCCTCCCTCTCAGAGTAGACTCTCTCTGTCCCCTCCCTCTCAGAGTAGACTCTCTCTGTCCCCTCCCTCTCAGAGTAGACACTCTCTGCCCCCTCCCTCTCAGAGTAGACACTCTCTGCCCTCTCCCTCTCAGAGTAGACACTCTCTGCCCTCTCCCTCTCAGAGTAGACACTCTCTGCCCCCTCCCTCTCAGAGTAGACACTCTCTGCCCCTCCCTCTCAGAGTAGACACTCTCTGCCCCCTCCCTCTCAGAGTAGACACTCTCTGCCCCCTCCCTCTCAGAGTAGTCTCTCTCTGCCCCCTCCCTCTTTGAGTAGTCTCTCTCTGTCCCCTCCCTCTCAGAGTTGACTCTCTCTGTCTCCTACCTCTCTGAGTTGACTCTCTCCCTCTGTAGTGGATGGCGGCGCGGTTGGCCACGCCAGCCAGGTGGTCCAGGGTGTGCATGCTGGCAGCCAGGTTGGCGTTGCACAATGGCTCCACCGCAGGCTCCTGGAGTGGAGTGGTGAAGTCTATGTGTTCTGTGATGCTGCGGAGGGAGGGGGGAAACGAGACAACAGCAGGGGAGGGGGGGAAACGAGAGAACAGCGGGGGGGAAAACGAGAGAACAGCGGGGGAGGGGAAACGAGAGAACAGCAGGGGAGGGGGGGAACGAGAGAACAGCGGGGGAGGGGGGAAACGAGAGAACAGCGAGGGAGGGGGGAATAGAACTTTAGACATTTTTCGAATTAAAAAGTGGCTTTGGATGTAAAGAACATATTTATTTTGCCAAAATGTTGAACTCCTCCTTCGCCAGAGTCAGATGAAGTCATGGTTACCAATGTTATGTGTACAGTTTGAAGGAAGTTGAGGGTAGTTTTATGCTAGTTGCTACAGTAGACTTCCTGTCACTGGGCTAGTGAGCAATGGCTCCAGACACGACCGTGCTTCATACGGCACAGAGACATACAAATGGTATCCAAGAGTTCATCTTAACAGTGTAAATATATATATTTTTTTAAGAGTTTAAATCTTCAACTATCCCTTTAAGTCCTAATAAAGTGAATCCAAACTGACTTCAGAGGCAGTCAACATTTTACTAGTTTATTAGTTAGTTGAATCAGCTGTCAGTGCAGGGTTGGAACAATGTGGACCGGGAGGTAGATTCCCCAGGGGAGGGTTGGAACAATGTGGACCGGGAGGTAGATTCCCAGGGGAGGGTTGGGAAACCACTGTCACACACTATATATAGTTATGATATAACCAGACAGAGTTGAAAGGTTGAATTTACAACACTGTCCTAACCCCTTACACAAGACAGACAGAGGTCAAAGGGGAAGGTTGGTACTGACTCGATGTTCTTGGCAGACACGGCCAGCCAGGTACTGGCCACGGTGGTGAGGTCGACCCTGCGTGTTCTCTGGCACTCCTCTGGCCCCGGCCAGCCCAGACCGGTGTAGTCCCTCCATCGCCCTGCACACACACACACACACACACACTTTCTTCAATGATGATGACTAAAATAACTGTCTTTATGGGAGAATCTCAAATTGTATTTCCTTGATTCCTCGCATCCTTCTCAGAACCCATTGGATGTTAAAGTTGAGGTCCCTCCCAACTGGCCTTCTTCTCCAATGGGTTTTGAGGAGGCGGCGGAGGACACGAGGAGTCAAGTAAATACAATAGAGATTGTTACTGTGAGTTTGTCTGTGAGCATGCAGGCTGTTTATTACCTGAGGGCCCAGGGGACGGGATGGTGGGGCCACTGATCTCCAGGACAGAGTGGCCTCCAGGGAGCAGTGTCTCCCCCTGCAGGGTGTCCTCAGCACTGCCCCAGACCTCAGGGCTGTCCGCCTTGGGCTTCCTCACACGCTTCACCTGGAATGTGATCTGTGGAGGACCAGGAACACAGAGAGGGGGGGGGGGATGTTGGGCTGGGGCCTGGCTACTGTTTGGACAGAACTTTTTATACATCATGGTAGTTACTCAGGACAGGACATGTACCACTCAGCCCCCTGTCTGTCTCTATATTACATCATGGTAGTTACTCAGGACAGGACATGTACCACTCAGCCCCCTGTCTGTCTCTATATTACATCATGGTAGTTACTCAGGACAGGACACCTACCCACTCAGCCCCCTGTCTGCCTCTATATTACATCATGGTAGTGACCCAGGCCTGGACATGTACCACTCAGCCCCCTGTCTGTCTCTATATTACATCATGGTAGTTACTCAGGACAGGACATGTACCACTCAGCCCCCTGTCTGTCTCTATACTACATCATGGTATTTACTCAGGACAGGACACCTACCCACTCAGCCCCCTGTCTGTCTCTATACTACATCATGGTAGTTACTCAGGACAGGACACCTACCCACTCAGCCCCCTGTCTGTCTCTATATTACATCATGGTAGTTACTCAGGACAAGGACACCTACCCACTCAGCCCCCTGTCTGTCTCTATATTACATCATGGTAGTTACTCAGGACAGGACACCTACCCACTCAGCCCCCTGTCTGTCTCTATATTACATCATGGTAGTTACTCAGGACAGGACACCTACCCACTCAGCCCCCTGTCTGTCTCTATATTACATCATGGTAGTTTCTCAGGACAAGACATGTACCACTCAGCCCCCTGTTTGTCTCTATACTACATCATGGTAGTTACTCAGGACAGGACACCTACCCACTCAGCCCCCTGTCTGTCTCTATACTACATCATGGTAGTTTCTCAGGACAAGACATGTACCACTCAGCCCCCTGTCTGTCTCTATACTACATCATGGTAGTTACTCAGTATATGTACCACTCAGCCCCCTGTCTGTCTCTATATTACATCATGGTAGTTACTCAGGACAGGACATGTACCACTCAGCCCCCTGTCTGTCTCTATATTACATCATGGTAGTTACTCAGTATATGTACCACTCAGCCCCCTGTCTGTCTCTATACTACATCATGGTATTTACTCAGGACATGACACCTACCCACTCAGCCCCCTGTCTGTCTCTATACTACATCATGGTAGTTACTCAGGACAGGACACCTACCCACTCAGCCCCCTGTCTGTCTCTATATTACATCATGGTATTTACTCAGGACAGGACACCTACCCACTCAGCCCCTGTCATCTCACAGTTCCATCATGGCCCTAGTCCGCTCCGGCCCGCTCCCATCACCCGGTCGTTCTTCAGCACGCGGATGCCCCTCAGGTCGCCCCGCTACCCCCTACGTCCAGAGCCCCCTCGAAGGCCCCCATCAGCTCCTCCTTCAGCTGCCACTCCTCCTCATCCCTAATTCCTCCAGGCTGTTGGCTTGCCTCTCCAGAGCCACT
>NW_027001631.1:17500-43393 GCF_036934945.1 Oncorhynchus masou masou
TATGTCATGCAAGAACAGGAACATGAATGTAAGAAAAGGAGTGTGTGTGTGTGTGTGTACACCTCGGAGGTGTTGAGAACCAAGGCGTCCTCCAGCAGAGTGTGATTTGATTGTTACGTGGAGCAGACCATTGCTGAAATACCAGTCCACCGTATCCTACTAGAACAGCCTCAGATATAGCTGCAAGCTGTAACTAGTCCTGATATTTGGCAGTCTCAGCCAGGTACAACACCTAACAGTGCGTGGCCTGCAGGCCTGCCTAAGACTGGAGCAAAGCAGCGGGCTAGGAACTGCTCTTTGTCAGCTGTTCCTGTCGGCTGTTTGAAGAACAAGGTGCTTTCTGTATCCTTCAGTGGCCACGCATACAAAGACCTTTTGAAATGTTGCCATCCTTCTCAAATGTAATGTGATTTGTGGATTTAAATAAAGTAGTTAAAAGTGTGTGTACCTCAGAGGCGTTGAGTGCCAGGGCGTCCTCCAGCAGAGTGTGTGCGTGCGCGCTGAGGCCGTGGCGCAGAAGCAGATTGGCAGCGTTGACGAGGGGCAGGTGGCGCTGGGTGGGCGGAGCCGAGGCCAGGGAGTGGCGCAGACACTGCAGCGAGCTGGTACCGTTACCCTTCGCCCGCCAGAACAACGCCGCCTCGTTCTGGAGCAACCAGCCAGGGGCGCTATCCTGGAGGAGAGGAGGATTTACACGGTCTGAAGACGGATCATTTCCTATTACAACTGTGGAAGGCTGTTTATTCTGACAGAACAGCCCAAAGCCATCGCATTTCTTAGGACAGTAGTGGAGGATATTTCTGATATGAAACGACGTTTCTCTGTTCTACGGCGCTCACCTTCTTCATGGCTCGGGCTATGCTGGCACCAGCCTGCTCCAAACTCCAGCCTCTGCTGCGAGAGAGCAGTACCTGCACCCACACACACACACACACAGGATCAGCACAGTGACACACTTCAACCCTGCTCCAGTGGGGCTGCTCTGTGGCTGACTCAGTGGTGCTCCCAGTGGTGAAGATGGGTACTGTGACAGAAAACACATTTCTGTTGTCTCTGTATAATGGATTAATAAAGATGGTATTGTATTGAATCCAAAGTCCAGTCTCTAAAATATGTTGATGTTACAGACCACCTATCCAACACACGCACTGACCTGGGTGGCGTGGGGGTCTGGCAGCTCCTTGTCCTCCAAGGTCCAGCCCACAGAAGCAGGCAGGTCAGCTGGAGGGGGCTGGAGCACAGGGCCACAGTCTGGAGAAGCCAGGGAGGAGGGAGGGGGTCCGGTACCATACAGCACCGTCTGGAGGCTGAACACAGATCAGTGAGGTCAGCAAATACATGAATGTCATATCATACATGTTACGCAAACCATGCTGAGGAAGAGGCTCTACGAGTCAACACAATCGTCCAGCACACACACGGCTTCAAGATACAACACACACCATGTTAGAAACAGGCACAAAAAGGTAGCATACACAAACAACCTGGCACACGCTAACCCGGGGCCCAGTGTCTAACACACTAACCCGGGGCCCAGTGTCTAACACACTAACCCGGGGCCCAGTGTCTAACACACTAACCCGGGGCCCAGTGTCTAACACACTAACCCGGGGCCCAGTGTCTAACACACTAACCCGGGGCCCAGTGTCTAACACAACCCGGGGCCCAGTGTCTCCGGGCCCAGCGCCTAACCCGGGGCCCAGTGTGTCTAACACGCTAACCCAGGGCCCAGTGTCTAACACACTAACCCGGGGCCCAGTGTCTAACACACTAACCTGGGGCCCAGTGTCTAACACACTAACCTGGGGCCCAGCGTGGGGCCCAGTCTAACACACTAACCCGGGGCCCAGTGTCTAACACACTAACCCGGGGCCCAGTGTCTAACACACTAACCCGGGGCCCAGTGTCTAACACGCTAACCCGGGGCCCAGTGTCTAACACACTAACCTGGGGCCCAGTGTCTAACACACTAACCCGCTAACCCGGGGCCCAGTGTCTAACACACTAACCCGGGGTGTCCCAGTGTCTAACACACTAACCCGGGGCCCAGTGTCTAACACACTAACCTGGGGCCCAGTGTCTAACACACTAACCTGGGGCCCTGTGTCTCAGGTGGGAGGTAGAAGGTGGGTAGCAGGTGGGCGGGGGGGATGACAGGAAACTCATCAGCACAGTCTGCCCTCCGAGGCCAAAGCAGCCTCTGAATGTCCTACAGACAAAACACACGCAGTCAACTCCACAGAACCTTTAGACTGTCCTGCCAAACACAGCACAAAGCCCACTATCCACACACACTAATAAATCCTGCCACACACACACACAGTTTGAACTCACTTCGGTGGGGGAGGCCTGGTGGCCCCAGAGGGCTGCAGGCTCAGGGTCTCCGGACACAGAGGGGTGGAGGTGTGAGCTGGTGGTCTGGTTGGTGCTTGGCTCTGACACCAGAGCAACGCTGCCCGCCACAGAGACCTCCTCTCCAAACTGGATGTGGTGGACGTGCTCAAACAGGTCTCCACGGTGATAACGCACCGGCAGGTCCAAGGGGCAGAACAGGCTGCTCTGTTGTTGGCCCAGACGACACATCTGGTGGTTGCCTGAACAAAACAACTCATTATTGATGCACTATTTTATGTTTACCAAGGTGAATAGACAGAATTAACTGCCCATCTCTAAATGGACATATTCATTTATATAAAACTCAAATCAAAATGTTATTGGTCACATACACATGGTTAGCAGATGTTATTGGTCACATACACATGGTTAGCAGATGTTAATGCGAGTGTAGCGAAATGCTTGAGGTTCTAGTTCCGACAGTGCAGTAATAACCAACAAGTCATCTAACAATCCCCCCCAACAACTACCTTATACAATCCATCTAAAGGGGTGAATGAGAATATGTACATGTAAGTATATGGATGAACGATGGCTGTTCATCCAGATACACGGTCTGTATTTGTGTGTGTGTGTGCATCTGTGAGTGTGTATCCAATTTGTAAGTCGCTCTGGATAAGAGCGTCTGCTAAATGACTTAAATGTAAATGTAAATGTATTGCGCTTGTGTGTGTGTATTGCATTCAAATGTGTGTATTGCATGTGAGTGTGTATGTATATTGTGTGCGAGTGCGTGTGTTTATTGTGTGTGAGTGTGTGTGCGTATATATTGTGTGAAAGTGTGTGTGTGAGTATAGTATCTCACCCAGCTGTGCCTCCTTGGCCATCTGGGTCTCGTGGATGATGTTGCGGAGGATCTGCTCTTCCTGCAGTAGCTTGTATTTGTCCAGGGCCTCCTGCTGACGCAGGTAGTGGTCATGCTGTTTCTGGTATTCCTTCAGCTCGTTCAGCGTGCGCTGCAGAGACCTGGGGGTTGTGACAGAACACATATAGCTAGCCAGAGGCCTACTGACAGGTCACTGTGCTGTTATAAACCGAGTGTACAAAACATTAAGAACACCTTCCTAATATTGAGTGGCTCCCATTGCCCTCAGAACAGACTCAATCTACAAGTGTTGAAAGCGGGGCATGGACGCTACAAGGTGTTGAAAGCGCTCCACAGGGACTCTACAAGGTGTTGAAAGCGTTCCACAGGGACTCTACAAGGTGTTGAAAGCGTTCCACAGGGATGCTGACCCATGTTGACTCCAATGCTTCCCACAGTTGTGTCAAGTTGACTGGATGTCCTTTGGGTGGTACACCATTCTGTATACACACAGGAAACTGTTGGGCTTGAAAAACACAGCAGGGACGGCAGTGTAGCCTAGTGGTTAGAGGATTGGACTAGTAACCGAAAGGTTGCAAGTTCAAATTCCCGAGCTGACATGGTACAAAATCTGTCGTTCTGCCCCTGAACAGGCAGTTAACCCACTGTTCCTAGGCCGTCATTGAAAATAAGAATTTGTTCTTAACTGACTTGCCTAGTAAAATAAATAAAAATAAATTGCAGTTCTTGACACCAAGACAAAATCTTTTGTCTTTACCCTCAATGGCACACATACACAATCCATGTCAGAACTGTCACAAGGCTTAAGAATCCTTCTTTTAACCCGTCTCCTCTCCTTCATTTACACTGATAGAAGTGGATTTAACAAGTGACATCAATAAGAGATCACAGCTTTCACCTGGATTCCCCTGGTCGGTCTGTCATGGAAAGAGCAGGTGTTCATAATATTTTGTCGACTCAGGGTATTTTCAGCATTGTAACCGGTGCCACATGAAGAGGAAGTCTGTGTCCACAACAATACTTCCCTTCCCATCAAATCCCCTTCAAAATGGTTCCTCACTCTCTATGAACCTAACCACACCCTGAGCAGTGAGGCGCTGTGTCTTTACCTGTGTTGGGCCTCCAGGCGCTGCTCCAGTTTCTGCTGACAGAGGACAGCGTGCTTCCTCCTCAGGGCCTGCTCAAAACCCAGCTGGGCCTGGAGAGCCTGCTCATAGCACAGCACTGAGTGGTTATACTCCCCCAGCATCTAAAGACAAAGAGGATAGAGGACAGGAGGTAGAGACAGACAGAGATAAATAATCTATTAGAGATGATTCACTCGTCTAGTATAAATGGAGAGAGAACTGAAGGTCAGGGCCGGTAACATTGACAATAAATCAGCAGGAATACACTTCCTGAGCACCTGAAGAAAACCATGCCAACAAGCACTGCAGTCACATCCTACATCCATATTCACTGCATAACTGTTGGAGAAATTATTGCTATACTCCAGTTTTATAAAAAAATCCAAGTGTCAGTGTATCAGCCTAGTGTCTAAGCCTCCTGTCAGTGTATCAGCCTAGTGTCTAAGCCTCCTGTCAGTGTATCAGCCTAGTGTCTAAGCCTCCTGTCAGTGTATCAGCCTAATGTATAAGCCTCCTGTCAGTGTATCAGCCTAGTGTCTAAGCCTCCTGTCAGTGTATCAGCCTAGTGTCTAAGCCTCCTGTCAGTGTATCAGCCTAGTGTCTAAGCCTCCTGTCAGTGTCATCAGCCTAGTGTCTAAGCCTCCTGTCAGTGTATCAGCCTAGTGTCTAAGCCTCCTGTCAGTGTATCAGCCTAGTGTCTAATAAGCCTCCTGTCAGTGTCATCAGCCTCCTGTCAGTGTCTAAGCCTCCTGTCAGTGTATCAGCCTAGTGTCTAAGCCTCCTGTCAGTGTATCAGCCTAGTGTATCAGCCTAGTGTCTAAGCCTCCTGTCAGTGTATCAGCCTGTGTCAAGCCTCCTGTCAGTGCATCTAGTGTCTAGCCTCCTGTCAGTGTGTCTAACAGCCTAGTGTCTAAGCCTCCTGTCAGTGTATCAGCCTAGTGTCTAAGCCTCCTGTCAGTGTATCAGCCTAGTGTCTAAGCCTCCTGTCAGTGTATCAGCCTAGTGTCTAAGCCCTCCTGTGTCAGTGCAGTGCATCAGCCTAGTGTCTAAGTGTCTAAGCCTCCTGTCAGTGCATCAGCCTAGTGTCTAAGCCTCCTGTCAGTGCATCAGCCTAGTGTCTAAGCCTCCTGTCAGTGCATCAGCCTAGTGTATCTAGTGTCTAAGCCTCCTGTCAGTGTATCAGCCTAGTGTCTAAGCCTCCTGTCAGTGTATCAGCCTAGTGTCTAAGCCTCCTGTCAGTGTATCAGCCTAGTGTCTAAGCCTCCTGTCAGTGTATCAGCCTAGTGTCTAAGCCTCCTGTCAGTGTATCAGCCTAGTGTCTAAGCCTCCTGTCAGTGTATCAGCCTAGTGTCTAAGCCTCCTGTCAGTGTATCAGCCTAGTGTCTAAGCCTCCTGTCAGTGTATCAGCCTAGTGTCTAAGCCTCCTGTCAGTGTATCAGCCTAGTGTCTAAGCCTCCTGTCAGTGTATCAGCCTAGTGTCTAAGCCTCCTGTCAGTGTATCAGCCTAGTGTCTAAGCCTCCTGTCAGTGTATCAGCCTAGTGTCTAAGCCTCCTGTCAGTGTATCAGCCTAGTGTCTAAGCCTCCTGTCAGTGTATCAGCCTAGTGTCTAAGCCTCCTGTCAGTGTATCAGCCTAGTGTCTAAGCCTCCTGTCAGTGCATCAGCCTAGTGTCTAAGCCTCCTGTCAGTGTATCAGCCTAGTGTCTAAGCCTCCTGTCAGTGTATCAGCCTAGTGTCTAAGCCTCCTGTCAGTGTATCAGCCTAGTGTCTAAGCCTCCTGTCAGTGTATCAGCCTCCTGTCAGTGTATCAGCCTAGTGTCTAAGCCTCCTGTCAGTGTATCAGCCTAGTGTCTAAGCCTCCTGTCAGTGTATCAGCCTAGTGTCTAAGCCTCCTGTCAGTGTATCAGCCTCCTGTCAGTGTATCAGCCTCCTGTCAGTGTATCAGCCTAGTGTATAAGCCTCCTGTCAGTGCATCAGCCTAGTGTCTAAGCCTCCTGTCAGTGCATCAGCCTAGTGTATAGTGCATCAGCCTAGTGTATAATCAGCCTGTCAGTGTATCATCCTACTGTAAGTGTCGATGTAGTGAAAACATTAAAAGCAGACTGTATGTGAACAAATACCAACACAAGTCTACGTCAACATCCCTCCAGAAATGTTAAAACGTAGTGGAAACAAATGTTGCAGAACCACGTGTTCTATTTAAAGTCTACATTTGGTTTAAATCACCTAATGCCTGCTTTCTTTATCGTCATTAGACATCCCTAAAAACTGACTTTGGTGTTCCTCAAGGGTCAGTGCTTGGACCCCTGCTCTTCTCTTGATAGATGCTAGTACCGTTTCACGACACATGATGTAGAATGGTGCCTCAAAGGGAATGATAGAGCTGCAACTGTTGATGAAACCAGATGATGATGTCGTACAGCTATCTTTCTGTGGTTTTGTCTGTCTTGTGTGTATTCCATCAGGAACCAACTTGGAAACAAGTGGAATCTCTTTAACGTGTTATCTACTAGTGGTGCTGTAACTCACTGCGTAGATGTTGCCCAGGGTGTAGTGGCTGGTGAGAAGGTCAGAGGTCAAATCCAGGGCAGTGTGAGCCACGATGGCAGCGTCAGCAGAGAAGTGGGCCCTGTGCAGGATGTTGGCCATGTTCACCAGGGCCAGGTCCTTGTGCTGCCTGGATACACAACAGACAACGAGAATGGGACTTAAAACTCATATATGATCCACTGTTTGAATGTTGAATAACCATAGCTGGGACATGTTCATTGGCCACCAAAGGGCAGACAACATTATGGAATACTAGGATTATGGAATACTAGGGCCAATAAGAAAGGCTCATTTAGTTTTCCATTGCAAAGTGCTTTACATCATGTGTCCTAATGAACATGACCCTGATGCCTGACAAGCTGAAGCCAGGGGCTGAGTTTTCCTTTGTTCGTACCTGGGTGAGAAGTGCAGGGCCCGGATCACACAGTCCACCGCCCGCCTGGGCTCATTCTTTATCCTCCAGTAGAACGACGCCAGGTTATACAGCACCCAGGATGAGGAGTTCTGGACAACACAACAAACAGGTCATCAGAAGGGAACTATATGAAAGTCAAACCAGAACAGTGACTGTCCATTTATAACATTGACCAAATCAGTGCATAAAAGTTTAAAGTAATCCCATGCAGCTATATATAAACCAATAAAAACAGACCAGACAGTGTTGGTGAGTGTGAAGAGTGGCGATAGAGCACAACGTACCCTCAGCAGGCCCTGCTGGATGCGATGGCCCACCTCATCCATGCTGCGGCCCAGTTTGTGGGACAGGGAGCCAAAAATGGGGTCCTCTTTAGAGAGCAGAGGAGATGTGAGGTTCACCTGTTCCTGCACGCCCTGGAAAACATAGACATATATGGCACAGATCCAGACAAGTATGTGTCATCACATTAACAAGCGGGTTTGGTTTCCCCTTCAAACTCACCCGGAGATGCTGGAAACCGTGGATACTATATGGGAGCTCAAATACTCTGGCACAGTCAGGCTTCTCCAGATCCGGGGGTAGAGGTAGAGGGACCTAAAATCTACGTAATCCTCAGGGCTGAAAGAAACAGCCATAGTCAAGGTCCAGGGAGAATTAGTGTAGTGCCCAGCAGAAGAGGGGGAACAAGAAGAGAAAGGTAACCAGTGGTTGACTTGTATCATGTAGCTGTTTAAAATGCCTGATGATGTAGGACATGCAGATCTAGATTTGAAAGACAAGCCATCATGGTTTATTCTATCAGAAATCTTAGCTGATTTCTCATCACCAGGGTGTCATCAAGAATACTTGTCCTCTTGTAAACTCCCTACGTTCTCCAATGTTTGAATATCACTGTGTGTTCTAATAATGACTTCTGACAGTATGTAAATACTTCCATTGTTTATTTGTGGGCGGCAGGTAACCTAGTGGTTAGAGACTTGGACCAGTAACCAGCAGGTAACCTAGTGGTTAGAGACTTGGGCCAGTAATCAGCAAGTAGCCTAGTGGTTAGAGCTATGGGCCAGTAACCAGCAGGTAGCCTAGTGGTTAGAGCGATGGGCCAGTAACCAGCAGGTAGCCTAGTGGTTAGAGCGATGGGCCAGTAACCAGCAGGTAGCCTAGTGGTTAGAGACTTGGGCCAGTAACCAGCAAGTAGCCTAGTGGTTAGAGCGATGGGCCAGTAACCAGCAAGTAGCCTAGTGGTTAGAGCGATGGGCCAGTAACCAGCAAGTAGCCTAGTGGTTAGAGCGATGGGCCAGTAACCAGCAAGTAGCCTAGTGGTTAGAGCGATGGGCCAGTAACCAGCAAGTAGCCTAGTGGTTAGAGACTTGGGCCAGTAACCAACAAGTAGCCTAGTGGTTAGAGACTTGGGCCAGTAACCAGCAGGTAGCCTAGTGGTTAGAGCTATGGGCCAGTAACCAGCAGGTAGCCTAGTGGTTAGAGCGATGGGCAAGTAACCAGCAGGTAGCCTAGTGGTTAGAGCGATGGGCCAGTAACCAGCAAGTAGCCTAGTGGTTAGAGACTTGGGCCAGTTACCGAAAGGTTGCTAGATCGAATCCCTGAGCTGACAAGCTAAAAAGATGTCGTTCTGCCCCTGAACAAGGCAGCTAACCCACTGTTCCTAGGCCGTCATTGTAAATAAGAATTTGTTCTTAACTGACTTGCGTAGTTAAATAAATGTTAAATTAAAACAAATATATATTTGTTTGTATAAAAGTTGATTTTGTTTTGTGCTGTAGTGTCATGATGCGTGTATATTGTTGAAAATCTCCCAAAAAATGACTCATGTCATCGGTCAATGTCAATGATAAGATGAAGCCGTTTTGGAGCGCGACCAATGGATTCGTTACACGGCACTGATGACATATGTCAACATCCCTTATCAGTGCTTCCCTTGATAATGAGTTATGTGAGGGCACATTAGTAACAACCAACTGATTGGTCAAGAGTGCACAGCCTGGGCTTACCTGATGTCTTTACTCTCCAGGGAGATGTAGGTACCATCGTAGAGATCCAAGTCTCCCAGGGGTACTTTAGCCATGACACAGTCGGCATCCTCTTTATAGTGTCTCTGCTCCAAGCCCGTGTCCCTGTCCTCATTCTCCTCAATGTGAATCTTCTGAGCGACAAGCTGCTTCTGAACAAAGCAGGGGTCAGAGACATGAGATTCAGACCTTTCAGTGTGGCTTGATTTAGAAGCAATGCTATATCTCACTGGGACAAAAAGAAAGGAAGACAGGTTGTCCCATCTGATGTGATCCAATATATATTCTTCAATAATCAATGAGTATTAAATGACTATTGAAAAGCTGTGAATATTGGAGATATTGCATCTTTCAAGTAAGGGAGAGCACAGCAGTATAGATGTTTAACACAGTGGCCTTGGACTAACATTGTAAAACCAGGAAGTAGAGCAATAGGCTATGAGCACTGTGAGGTAGTCATTAAAAGATGATCATCACCTCTAACTTCTTCAGGTAGTTGACACGGGTCTCCTGTCGCATGAAGATGACAAGGTCATGTGGATGTTTAAGATTCAAAGGAGAGTCAACCTGCAAAAAAACTGAAAATGTTAGTCTTTAAATAAACAGTACCTGTTTCCACTCTATGACTCGACCCCAAAGACTAAAGACCTCTGAATCCGCTGACCACAGTACACGTGAATTGAGACAGCATCAAAACAGAATTGAGGCAGAGGAACCTGGCTGATTTGACACCGTAATTACGTAGTAGTAGCAGTTGGTAATCTTTGTTTTTTTCCCAATCCATCCGTTTTAGATAGTTTGGCCACAGCTGAACAGAATGTCAATGGCTAAATAGTCTGAACATTTAAAGTCCTTCTAAACATCACTTGTAAGTGGATACATTAGATTAGTTGTGTATAGCTACAAAGGTTATATCAAATAATATTTTATTTCATAAACCCCTTTTATTTATGGGCTTACATCAAGCCCAAAGCACAATTTTACATTCAATTCACTTAGCTTCGATGCAACCAAGAGAGTTTTGACATTGTGCTGGATGTCAAAACTATTGGTTGCATCAGAACTACTAGTTAGCTGGATGTGCCGACTCTGAGTCTGTCAGCTCTGTTGTGCCCATTATCTTTGAGCCCAGTAGCTAATTAGCTAGCTTGGCAACCTACTACCTACCAATCACCTATCACTAGATTGCGTTATTTCAGATTTTCTAGGATGATTGGATGCCTTTAGCTAGTTAGAGCTAGCTAATATGTAAGTTAATTCTGGCTTACCCAGAGACCCCGTTCTCTAACTAACTTAGCTAACGTTATTTATCTAGGGGGTCAGCATTGCTGCATTACTGTGCTAGCAAAAGTCCCAGAGAGGAACTTATAAAAGTAGTTAATTGGCAATCAATGGTTGACAAGCTAGTATGAGCCTTCAGCCGTGTTAGTAAATGTTAGCAACAGTAAAGTCAAAGAAACGGGTTCTACCTATATGTGTTAAAATCGTTACCTAGCTAGCAACATACGGTTATAAACACGGGCCGTTAACGTACTTGCTGTTGAATTTTTCCATCTTCAGTGACGACCCAGTGGGTGGTAGCTCCTCCGGGTTCGGCCAATATTATACAGAGTAGGATAAAAATCTTCCCTTGAACTGACACTTTTCGGGAAACGTTTACATAGGGCAGAGACCCAGAACTGATTTTCCTGAGGTCCGCCATTTTTCTGTCTTCTTTACAGATGTGTTGTGGCAGAAGAAGAAGCCGAAAAAAAGTTAACTTCCTGTGTGTCACTTCCTTGTTTATTTTTTTTATATTCCTTGGTATAATAGTTGTTAGCTAAAACTAGCTACCGAGTAAAAATGCCAGGGCGTTGTTCAGCTTTCAACTGTAGGAATACGTTTAAAAATGTTAAACATAAAACAAACAAGGTTACATTTCACAGGTAGGCTTTCAGCATCTGATTAACGTCGACATTTGGCCAGCTAGCTCGTCAGCTTACGTTAGCTACAGTGCTTGGTTAGCTTGTGTAGCTAGCTTACGATTTCCAGTAATACATCGGCTATACCTTGATTTAGACGAATGTGACATAAATGTTATTTATCTTATCATAAAGAACGTGTAACTTCTAAGCAAATGAACACCCCTTAGTACCCCGGCCTAAGTGCTCGCTGTTTCATCCCTGTCTTTTTCGATTAGCATTTATAACAATAACAAAGCCTAGCCACTGATTTTGGTAAATACATGAGGGATGGGGCTGGAGAAATGTAACGACTGTCAAATTCATAGACATAGCTATGAATGCAAGGACTGCCCAGAGTGACCATCCATGATGTCAAAATGATAGTTTTAGCAATGTTGTGAGGATATAAAGTGTTTGTTTACAATTACACACTTATATTTTGGGTTCTGATGGGGTATGACAGTTGAACTAAGCTCATGGTGCATTTATAAGTTATATTCTTCAAGAATCAATGGTTATATATAATTAATTTAAAAGTCAAAAAATGTATGTTACAATCACAGATTGCCCTGTTGTTTACATTTTGTTCTTTTAACATTTTTCCTATGTTAACAGCTTTCCAAAGCGTGATCCTAAACGAATAAAAGAGTGGGTGGGTCAGATGAAATGGAAAGACTGGCAGCCAACCCCTCATTCCTTACTGTGCTCAGAGCATTTTGAGGAGAGGTGCATGGATAGAACTGGGCAGACAGTGCGTTTACGTGATGATGCAATACCAACTATCTTTGCCTTTCCTAGTCACCTACAAAAAAGGTATTTAGTCAATTGAGGCAGGTGTGTTGTTTTCATTTAAACTATTAGACCAAACTGAGTCTGGCGGTTGTGAATTTAACATATGAGGGATTCTTGAAACGTGCTTTGGCTTTGTTGGTTGAGTTGAACTTTGTGTTTTATTGTTGAGTTCTTGTAGTTTCAGAAAACAGCCGGAAGGAGGAAAAGAGTAACCTTGGTGAGAAATGCAACATTAAAAAATGTAACTGTATTACCAGTTTTCCATTGGTGTTGCTGTTTACTCTGAAGGATATGAAAAATGTCATACCAGTTTTCCATTGGTGTTGCTGTTTACTCTGAAGGATATGAAAAATGTAACACCAGTTTTCCATTGGTGTTGCTGTTTAACATTATTTTATTTATTTCACCTTTATTTAACCAGGTAGGCTAGTTGAGAACAAGTTCTCATTTGCAAATGCGACCTGGTCAAGATAAAGCATAGCAGTGTGAACAGACAACACAGAGTTACACATGGAGTAAACAATTAACAAGTCAATAACACAGTAGAAAAAAATGTCTATATACATTGTGTGCAAAAGGCATGAGGAGGTAGGCGAATAATTACAATTTTGCATATTAACACTGGAGTGATAAATGATCAGATGGGCTTGTACAGGTAGAGATATTGGTGTGCAAAAGAGCAGAAAAGTAAATAAATATAAACAGTATGGGGATGAGGTATGTAAAATTGGGTGGGCTATTTACCGATAGACTATGTACAGCGATCGGTTAGCTGCTCAGATAGCAGATGTTTGAAATTGGTGAGGGAGATAAGTCTCCAACTTCAGCGATTTTTGCAATTCGTTCCAGTCACAGGCAGCAGAGAACTGGAACGAAAGGCGGCCAAATGAGGTGTTGGCTTTAGGGATGATCAGTGAGATACACCTGCTGGAGTGCGTACTACGGGTGGGTGTTGCCATCGTGACCAGTGAACTGAGATAAGGCGGAGCTTTACCTAGCATGGACTTGTAGATGACCTGGAGCCAGTGGGTCTGGCGACGAATATGTAGCGAGGGCCAGCCGACTAGAGTATACAGGTCGCAGTGGTGGGTGGTATAAGGTGCTTTAGTAACAAAACGGATGACACTGTGATAAACTGCATCCAGTTTGCTGAGTAGAGTGTTGGAAGCTATTTTGTAGATGACATCGCCGAAGTCGAGGATCGGTAGGATAGTCAGTTTTACTAGGGTAAGTTTGGCGGCGTGAGTGAAGGAGGCTTTGTTGCGGAATAGAAAGCCGACTCTAGATTTGATTTTAGATTGGAGATGTTTGATATGAGTCTGGAAGGAGAGTTTACAGTCTAGCCAGACACCTAGGTACTTATAGATGTCCACATATTCTAGGTCGGAACCATCCAGAGTGGTGATGCTAGTCGGGCGTGCGGGTGCTGGCAGTGAACGGTTGAAAAGCATGCATTTGGTTTTACTAGCGTTTAAGAGCAGTTGAAGGCCACGGAAGGAGTGTTGTATGGCATTGAAGCTCGTTTGGAGGTTAGTTAGCACAGTGTCCAAGGACGGGTTCGATTGGTGTTGCTGTTTACACTAAAGGATATGTCAAATGTACTACCAGTTTTCCATTGGTGTTGCTGTTTACACTAAAGGATATGTCAAATGTAATACCAGTTTTCCATTGGTGTTGCTGTTTACACTAAAGGATATATCAAATGTACTACCAGTTTTCCATTGGTGTTGCTGTTTACACTAAAGGATATGTCAAATGTACTACCAGTTTTCGATTGGTGTTGCTGTTTACACTAAAGGATATGTAAACTGTACTACCCGTTTTCCATTGGTGTTGCTGTTTACACTAAAGGATATGTAAACTGTACTACCCGTTTTCCATTGGTGTTGCTGTTTACACTAAAGGATATGTAAACTGTACTACCCGTTTTCCATTGGTGTTGCTGTTTACACTAAAGGATCTGCCACCTATGTATTTCCCTTTTTGATTGCCTCTACTGGTGATTTCAGTTCCCAGAGGATCCTGTTCCTGAGGAGTCGACACAACGGGAGAAGTCTCCACCCACCTACTTAAACCACAGTATATGGCACCCAAGTCGTTTCCATGACGACTACTGTGTTCCACAGGTACAAAGTACATATCACTCTTGTCTAGATTTTTTTAAAGATTTTTTTTAAACAAATATTTCATTCATGTTTATTTATTTAGTATGTATTTGTTTTTCAGAGTATTGACTGGGCTGTAAAAGACATGCCTAAAGAAGTAAGTTGTGAGTTAGCCCTCATTATGAAGCTGATTGAGCTCCTCATCATTCCTTACAGAACAACCATGTATGTATCTTTTGCCAAATATTCCAAATGTTTCCATCCAAACAGCTTAATTCGCAGTACCTGCTCAAAAATCCCAGGGAGGAGCGTGTTGAAAAGTAGTGTCACTGTTACTCCCAACCAAAACGATGTTGATGAGGCCCAGACCTCGAGGGCCAGTTGCGTGTATGATTACAGCATCCTATAAAGGTCTTCTATAACCGTAAACCTTTCCATGCACGTGCTTTAATAACTGAACTCCTGACAATTTCAGATCCCATCTGCAACTTTAGAAAAGCAAGGTCTGATCTTTATCCCCAAGCACGCAATCAAGGTAAGGTTTCTGACAGACCATTGTATTCTGGACAGCGGGCAACAAGATTATTTTGACCCATGTCAACTTAAAGGGTTACTGTCGTGTGTATTCCCCAGCCCATTACCTCATGTTAATTGATGTGCATATAACTACACATTATAACTGCAAATGACTTTATCTGAACCAGATCAAGGAGAAATGGGATTGGCTGACAATGGATGTGAAGGGACCATTTCCAGAGACCAAAAGTAGACACAAGTTTGTACTAACTGTAATGGACTACTACTCCAAATGGATGGAAGCCTACCCCATGAAGACCAACAACAGTAAAGAGATTGCCAAAATAATCTCTGACCTCATCTCTCGCTTTGGCTTCCCTGTTGGAATCCTGTCTTGTTTGACTCGAGCACACATTTTAGAGGTAAGAGATGCATGCATGCATGTATGGATGTAAGTGTTACTGTACTGCCCCAAATAAAAATGTTTTGGGGGGAAATTAAGTTTTGCACTAAGTTATCTCATGAATATTAAGTACCGGGGGTGGAACCAAAATTATTTTCCAATTGTTTCGCTCTGAACAAAACCATAATTTGTGTAGTTCCATTCTACTATTCTGACCAGCAAAATAAAGTTTCACTGTAAGGTCTACTACACCTGTTGTATTCAGCATATGTGACAATCAAGTTTGATTTGATGTTGAGCAGGCAGGCACTGGAATACGTTTCTGAGTGACAGAGTGAGGGCTTTGCATAGGCGCTTTGTAGCAATTTTTTGTGGGCCTGGAAAGTAAAATTACTTTATTAACCGGTACCCATGGTTTTCAAACAACGGTTCTGTTCCGGAACAACTTTTGTTCCCTGTTCTGATTCTGTTCCTCCAAAATGTTATTGTTTTCTGGTCCAGTTCCCTGAACTGGTTCAAACCCCTGTTAAGTTCCCTTTCTCTTTTTAAATTTTACAGATCAACTTGGCTTTGGGTGATCTGAAGAAACTGACATGCCAACTCATATTCTACCGTCCTCTGGGAGTGTCACTGGATCCAGTAACAAAGTCCCTTGTAGACCGGTTTGTCTTCCAATGTACCTTGCTACACAGCCACCTGATTCTAAAAGCTTATACTATGGATAATAGTCTACTTAATATAATTGGGATGATTGCAATAATCTTTTGGCAGTTTACTGAATCCGAACACATGTCATGCTAGCCCAACTGACTTGCTGACTTGTTATTTAATTTTTTATTTTAACTAGGCAAGTCAGTTAAAAACACATTCTTATTTTCAATGACAGCCTAGGAACAGTGGGTTAACTGCCTGTTCAGGGGCAGAACGACAGATTTGTACCTTGTCAGCTTGGGGATATGAACTTGCAACCTTTCGGTTACAAGTCCAACGCTCTAACCACTAGGCTACCCTGCCGCCCCGTTATAATATGCATGTGTTTTGTTTTAATACATTTTTCATCATATACCTGGACAGGTTGGTGTCAGATTTGGTGAAAGAACATCCTGATCGTTGGGATGTTTACCTGGCTGCCAGTGTGTTCAGCTTCTGCTGCAAAGAGCACCCCACCACCAGACAAATCCCCCTGTCTCTGCTGCGCTGCGGAGGGACTCAGTCTGTCTCCACCTCACCAAGAAAGCTGCCTGTAAGTTGGAGACTGCCCGTGTTCAGAAAGACTGTCCCACTCCTACAACAAAACATACTCATATTATTGATTCCCATTGAATGAATGAAGAAAATGCACATAGAAATAGGTTTGAATTATATCATATTTTAGTTGAGCGTTTATACTGACTTGTGCTTTGACCAACCTGTTTGCATTGAAGGATAATGGGATAAAAGGAAGGACCTTTGTCATACTAGATGCCCAGCCACCTCAAAGGGAAGTCCGTGTGGAGTGCAATCAGTGCAGTCAATGGAGCACGGTCAGCCAGGACTCAGAGCTGAAGAGATATGAGGAGATGAAACTTGGGGAGGAGGACTACACCCACACCTGTGTGAGCTGCAGAGTGGCCATGAGCTGCAGGGTGGCCCTGGAGGTCATGAGGGGTTAGGAGACAAGGACATGAAGAACTGGATGTAAATGAGAAAGCTTTTCAAACAAGGACTGAAAAGATGGAGGATATAATAAGGACGTTGGAAACCAAGTGGTGGTGAAGGAAGAGATTGATGTAGGGGTGAAAAAAGGTTCATAGGGGAAGAAGTTTGAACAATAAGAGTTTATAATGTGTATATACTTATACGTTTCTCAGTCATAAACGTTTTTGGAATGAAATAAAAACAGATAGTGTTGTTTTCAAGTTGTGTGTGCTCAAACAGTGGATTGTTGTTTAATAATGCATTTGGGCAGACATCTATACACTGCTTCAGTGCTTCATCTATTCCTCTCTGATTTGGGGTATTTTAGAAAATGAGGTAGCTGCAGTCCAATATGGGAACCAGAGTATGGGAGAGTGGGCATGTGGAAAGGACAAGAGTGGGCGTGTTGAAAGGAGCTCTGCTATAGGTTAGTTAGACTGTTGCTTACTGTGACTATCACCTTGATGTTGGCTACGAGGCAGCTACTTCCCACTCTGTTGGGGGACAGTAGACAGAGACATTTGATTATGCTGAACTGGGGGGGCAACGGTCTATGGCCCGTGATTTGAAAGGGTCAAAGCGGGGAGGGAGGAGCGCCCTTCTCAAATGGAACAGTAATCTGTACCGCTGGGTCATGTCAACAAGGCAGCATTGTGCATCGTCTAGAAACATGCATCTCTTTTTCATAAAATACACATTTAAATGAAACTAGTTTCCATTTGGGATGGCAGATATGGTCCTCTGTAGTTGGTAGAGCATGGTGCTTGTAACACTAGGCTTGAGTTCCATTCCTGCTCGGAACACCCATACATACAATGTATGCACACATGACTAAGTTTCTATTGGATCATTTTATTTGCTGTATTTTATTTAACTATGCAAGTCAGTTAAGAACAAATTCTTATTTACAATGACGGTCTACCAAAAGACAAAAGGCCTGCGGGGACGGGGGTCCTGGGATTAAAATAACAATATAGGACAAAACACACATCACGACAAGAGACACCACTACACTATATAAAGAGAGACCTAAGACAGCATGGCAGCAACACATGACAACACAACATGGCAGCAGCATAAATCATGATACAAACATGTTAATGGGATTTATCTGTTAATTGAATGATTAGAATATTCCACCCTGAAATCATATAATTGTATGGAATTGATTAGAATGTATCAAATTATAATCAATAAGTGTAGTTCTAGTCAGAATTAGGGTAAAACAATATAGCTAATGTATGTTTTTATGGTATTTTAAAGACAGACTGTCTGAGCAAAATTCGGCGCCGACCTGACCAGAGATTTGGGAGAGAACGGGGAGTACCGCTCAAGGTCTCCCTAATCTCTGGCGGCTGGGTAGTGAGCCAATGTGTGCGTAGCAGGACATTGTGTGCGTCTGTTTGTGTGAATGTGTGTGCGTATGGTTGTGTGAATGTGGGCGTGAGAAGTCAGTATAAAATGAATTGATTTGTATTCTTGACTTCAGAACGTTCCCGTGAATAAACCTTTTTGGCCATTTAGCTGGGCTCCGTCTGTTTCATTCGACCAGGATCTTACACATTCTGGTTCACAGACTGAGTTATATAATTAAATTGGGTGATGTACCTGGAGAACATAATTATCTTATCAAAACACTATTGGGCACAGACAGCAGCACAAAGGGCAAGAAGGTAGAGACAAAAATACATCATGCGAAGCAGCCACAACTGTCAGTAAGAGTGTCAATGATTGAGTCATTGAATGAAGAGATGGAGATAAAACTGTCCAGTTTGAGTGCTGTCCAGTTTGAGTGCTCTGTCCAGCTTGTTCCAGTCGCTAGCTGCAGCGAACTGAAAAGAGGAGCGACCCAGGGATGTGTGTGCTTTGGGAACCTTTAACAGAATGTGACTGGCAGAACGGGTGTTGTATGTGGAGGATGAGGGCTGCAGTAGATATCTCAGATAGGGGGTAGTGAGGCCTATGAGAGTTTTATAAATAAGCATAAACCAGTGTCTTGCGACAGTATACATAAATGACCAGTTTACAGAGGAGTATAGAGTGTAGTGATGTGTCCTATAAGAAGCATTGGTGGCAAATCTGATGGCTGAATTGTAAAGCACATCTAGCCGCTCGAGAGCACCCTTACTTGCCGATCTATAAATTACGTCTCCGTATTCTAGCATGGGTCGACTGGTCATCTGAATCAGGGTTAATTTGGCAGCTGGTGTGAAAGAGGAGCGATTACGATAGAGGATGGGAGATGAGGAAATGCTGATTTAAAGAAGTATATAAAAGTGTCGGCTAAATAACATACGTTAAAGATAGTTTAAACACAGAATCCTATTCATTACTCCATGTGCCATTTTAACACATTTTGCCATGTTGCAGAGGGAAACATTTGCAGTTTTATAATTCTATATTACAGATTTTGACATGAGGCCAAGAGAAAATGTTGCAGTTTTAAAGCTAATTTCCAGCAATTCTACACTTGTTGCCATGGGGTAGAGAAAACAATGTGCTGTTTTTATAGCTCATTCCATTCTTTTGTTCCTATTTTTCCATGAGGCTGAGATAAAATTTGCAGTTTTAAAGCTAATTTCCTGCAAATCTACACATTTTGCTATCATATGCTATCTGGAGGACCCCCTATGATAAAATCTGTAGATTTGCAGGATTTTGGCTTTAAAACTGCTCCTCTGCATTTCGACACAACCACTCGCTCATACCCTAGTCACCATATTGGGCTGCAGCTTCCCATACTTGGTATTTTACATGGTGTTATTTTCCTTTTTTCCACCCTGTCCAGTTGGTGGCGGTGTTGCACAACCGTTTCATTTGCCACAAGTCATAAAACCACTAATGAGGAAGAAAAAAAACATCAAGCCCCGTCTGTCTTGTTGAGCTTTGATGCAGTTTCGACCTGGTGCAATTTAAGATTTTCCTATTCCACCTTTCCCTTTTATTTTTGGGTGACCAAATGTGCAATACGCCCCCCAGACCTTCGAAAGACAGCAATACATAACACAACGTCTAAGTCTGCCGGAAATTCACACGAAGAAGGAAAATATCAACAATTTGTAAATCAGAAATGTCATGTTCAGCTTACAGCTGTAAGAATAGAGGACATGATAGATATGATAAAAATAATCAGTTGCGTGCTAAAAAAGTTAGGCTTCACAGGTAAGGCTTGCAGCATTTGACTAACAACACGATATTGGCTAACAACGTAATGTGAGCAACTAGTTAGCCAACAAGTTAGTTAGCAGTTAACGTTATCTCGTGAGGCTAGCTAAGAGATTTACGGTCATTTCGATGTTATAGATCATGTCGTATTATAATGTATCATAACAAACGAGTTAGCTAGCTAACGTTATTACTACATTTGTTTTTGTCTTAAAGCTAAACAAACAAGTCCTGCTGTTGTGAAGGGATCTGGGAATATGTCCAATGCAATGATTTTTTAAATTCGGCTATTGTCGATATTTAGGCGAGCCATAACTGTTTTTCTATATCATACCCAAAATATAAGGTTTTATTACTCCATTGTTTTACATAACAATGATGTAAACAAACAACACATGGCTTCAAAATATGTTTCAACCCGTCGTGGGGTGGATTCACTAGGAACCAAACATATGCAAACGCAACGGGGAGGGACCACCTGAATTTGCCCAATATAAACTATTTTTCCTTTGCAACCCGTTTCCGGTGTGGAGTAAACGGTTTCCTTTGCAAACCGTTTCCCGTGTGGAGTAAACGGCTTCCTTTGCAACCTGTTTCCGGTGTGGAGTAAACGGCTTCCTTTGCAACCCGTTTCCGGTGTGGAGTAAACGGCTTCCTTTGCAACCCGTTTCGGCTTCTTTGCAACCCGGTGTGGAGTAAACGGCTTCCTTTGCAAAACATTCTTAAACGGAACGAAACGGAGAGGTCCTACCAGTAGATGTACTAACTAGAGAAACGGTGGTTGTAGTTGTAAAACAGCATGTTTGATGTCATGGACTGTCATGAGATGACCTAAAAACATGCCACTTCCATACAGCTATGATTTTTGTTTTGTTGCATATTAGATAATTAATGTACCAAGTTAGGAGAATGCTTTCCAAACCTGCTACGAAAAGTCCCATGTATCAAAGTGGCATGTTTTTAGGGAGTCCTGGACTGTCACCCCTTGCATCTAGAGCACTACGGATTACATCTCCCTATAGTCCCATCCCTAAACTGTATACCAAAACAAGTGTCAAGGACACCTGTTTTCTCTGAATTAGCTTTAAAGGTCCAGCACTATCACAGACGTGATTTCCTGTGTTATATATATATATATTCAAACTCTGATTTTGGAATTATATTGTGAAAATTGTGATATTAACCTTTTTGTGTAAGAGCTGTTTAAAAAGACTGCCTGGAATGTTTTGGTGGGATGGAGTTTTGGCCTGCCTGGTGACGTCACCAGGCACTAAATTAGTTGATAGACCAATAAGAAAGAGAATCCAAACCTATTTTTCAGTTTTCACCCTCCCCACTCAGTCTCCTCCCCACTCAGTCCCCTCCCAGACAGTCCTTGTTAAATTCTTGCTTGAGAAATTGCTCTTTGCTAAGGATTTATTTTAGTTTATTTTTGACCATTTTATTTGAATTAAGATACTTAATTGTTACCCAGAAATGATTTTGGTATTGAGATAAAAACAGCTGCATTGTACCTCTCATCTCTGTTGATCATTATAAGCTCTTTTATTTGAATTAACTGTTATTTAACTAGGCAAGTCAGTCTTATTTACAATGACAGCCAAACCCTAACCTGACGACGCTGGGCCAATTGTGTGACGCCCAATGGGACTCCCAATTACGGCTGCTTCTGATACAGCCTGGAGCCGAACCCGGGTTTGTAGTGACGCCATTGGTTCTGAGATGCAGTGCTTTAAAACACTGCGCTACTCGGGAGCACTGTGAAATTGTGAAGTTGTTACTTTTTCCTTATTTCTTTTTGACTTTGTCTCATGCCATCAGATTTCCACTGAGCGACGCCAAAAGACTAAAAAGTGGATCCATCAGACGAGACTGGAAGCCAACCAAAAGCTCCAGACTGTGTTCCGAGCATTTCGAGGAGAAGTACCTGATAACACCGTCAGCTGGGCGTGGTATTCGTTTGCGTAATGATGCCATTCCAACTATATTTTCCTTTCCTAGTCAGTTCCAAAAAAAGGTAATTTGTGAATCGATGCAGGTGTATTTTTCTGTTGAAAGTTTTTGACTGGGTCTTTTTCAAAATGGTTATTATTTTGATGCACATGATAACATCTTGAATCATGCTTTGGCTTTGTTGGTTTGAACTGTTGAGCAGTGTGTTTTTATTGTTGAGTTCTTATTGTTTTAGAAAACAGCTGGAACGAGGAAAAGAGTAACCTTGGTGAGAAAAAACAACTAGTCCTACTAGTTTTCCATTTGTATTGTTTTTGATATGGCTAGGATGCACACTTTATCCTCAATCTTTCACAAAGGAAATGTATTAAACTCTACTTGTGATTTCAGTTTCCTGAGGATCGTGTTCCTGAGGATGTGTCATCAATACAAGCTGAGCCAAAGTGGTACTCAAAACCAATACAGTTTGTAGGAGCTATAGGTTATGAGTCAATGTTGTGAAGAAATTAAGCAATTCATTATTTCCCTCTCTTGATTCTTCTTGTAATGAAACATTAGCTCTGCAGAGTCAACACGGTTGAAGAAGACTCCCAGTTACTTAAACCACAGTATATGGCACCAAAGTCGTTTCCATGACGACTACTGTATACCACAGGTACAAAGTACATATCACACATCCAGACCTTGAATCTTCAAATACATGTCATGTTAAAAAACTTGAGGTGTGCTTGATTTAGCTCGCCCAGGTACAATAACCAATGGAACACTGTCTTTCCAGCCTAAATGAAGCGCACCTCTGAGTATTTGACACAGGTCTGCTCTTATCTGGAGATTTTACATTTCTGGTGATATTTCATGTATCCTTTTTTTGCAGAGTATTGACTGGGCTGTGAAAGATAAACCAAATGAAGTAAGTGGTAGCTCTTATGAGGCTGATTGGCCAATCAGAATTGATCGTGCCAATCTCGCAACCAAACAATCCTGATTGGCTCAAACGAGGGCTACATTGAAACTCATATACAGCTAGTTGTGTGTATACAGTGTGTACGGGCTTTTTTATTATTTTATTTTACTAGGCAAGTCAGTTAAAAACAAATTCTTATTTTCAATGACGGCCTAGGAACAGTGGGTTAACTGCCTGTTCAGGGGCAGAACGACAGATTTGTACCTTGTCAGCTCGGGGGTTTGAACTTGCAACCTTCCGGTTACTAGTCCAACGCTCTAACGGGCTTATACGGCTAGTTGTGTGTATGATCAACCACATTGTATAAAGGCTTTATATAACCCTAACCCTTTATTTCCTGCTTTAATCACTGAACTCTCCTGACAATTTCAGGTCCCACCTTCAGCTTTACAAAAGCAAGGGCTGATCTTTATCCCCAAGCTCGCAATCAGGGTAAGATTTCTGACAGACGGGTTTATTCTGGAAAAGAGAAAACAGGCAACAGAGGGTAGTGCGTACGGCCCAGTACATCACTGGGGCCAAGCTTCCTGCCATCCAGGACCTCTATACCAGGCGGTGTCAGAGGAAGGCCCTAAAAATGGTCAGACTCCAGCCATCCTAGTCATAGACTGTTCTCTCTGCTACCGCACAAAAAACGGTACCGGAGCACCAAGTCTAGGTCCAAGAGGCTTCTAAACAGCTTCCATCCCCAAGCCATAAGACTGCTGAAAATCTAATCAAATGGCTACCCAGACTATTTGCACCCCCCCAACCTCTCTCTTTGACACCACTGCTACTCTCTTATCTATGCATAGTCACTTTAATAACTTTACCTACATGTACATGTTACCTCGACTAACCGTTGCCCCCGCACATTGACTCTGTACTGGTACTTCGCTGTATATAGTCTCCACATTGACTCTGCACTGGTACTTCGCTGTATATAGTCTCCACATTGACTCTGTACTGCTACCCCGCTGTATATAGTCTCCACATTGACTCTGTACTGGTACCCCGCTGTATATAGTCTCCACATTGACTCTGTACTGGTACCCCGCTGTATATAGTCTCCATATTGACTCTGTACTGGTACTTCGCTGTATATAGTCTCCACATTGACTCTGTACTGGTACTTCGCTGTATATAGTCTCCACATTGACTCTGTACTGGTACCCCGCTGTATATAGTCTCCATATTGACTCTGTTACTGGTACCCCTGTATATAGTCTCCACGTGACTCTGTACTGGTACCCTGCTGTATATAGTCTCCACATTGACTCTGTACTGGTACCCTGCTGTATATAGTCTCCACATTGACTCTGTACTGGTTCCCCGCTGTATATAGTCTCCACATTGACTCTGTACTGGTTCCCCGCTGTATATAGTCTCCACATTGACTCTGTACTGGTACCCTGCTGTATATAGTCTCCACATTGACTCTGTACTGGTACCCCCTGTATATAGTCTCCACATTGACTCTGTACAGGTACCCCCCTGTATATAGTCTCCACATTGACTCTGTACTGGTACCCCCTGTATATAGTCTCCACATTGACTCTGTACTGGTACCCCCTGTATATAGTCTCCACATTGACTCTGTACTGGTACCCCCTGTATATAGTCTCACGTTGACGCTGTACTGGTGGTGCCAACTTGTATATAGTCTCCACATTGACTCTGTACTGGTACCCCGCTGTATATAGTCTCCACATTGACTCTGTACTGGTACTAAGCTGTATATAGTCTCCACATTGACTCTGTACTGGTACCCCCTGTATATAGTCTCCATATTGACTCTGTACTGGTACCCCGCTGTATATAGTCTTGCTATTGTTATTTTACAATTTGATTTGAACAAGGTTATTAGATTTTGTATTATTTTTATATCTTACATTTTATGATATTTGAACCAGATCAAGGAGAAATGGGAATGGCTGACAATGGAAGTAGAAGGGCCATTTCCAGAGACCCAAATGGACACAAGTTGTACTAACTGTAATGGACTACTACTCCAAATGGATGGAAGCCTACCCCATGAAGACCAACAACAGTAAAAGAGATTACAAAATCATCTCTGACCTCATCTCTCGCTTCGGCTTCCCTGTTGGAATCCTGTGTTGTTTTTGGGTGTAATGCAGACTGTAAGAGGTAAGAGAGACTGTGGTTAGTTTATAGAGATGGTATTGTGTCGTTTCTTATACGGTATGTGCAGCATGTATTTATGCTAGCGTTACTGTACCACCACCTGAAAACAAAATCACTTGTATTGGTTGGGTATGTTGCACAAAATGATCTCATGAATATTAAGTACCCCTCCTATTTTTGTTATTTTACAGATCAACTCGGCTTTGGGTGATCTGAAGAAACTGACAGGCCAACTCATATTCTACCGTCCTCTGGGCGTGTCACTGGATCCAGTAACAAAGTCTCTTGTAGACCGGTTTGTCCTCCAATGTACCTTGCTACACAGCCACCTGATTCTAAAAGTTTATGGATAGTATGTTGCTTGTCAAGTCAAATCAAATTTGATTTGTCACGTGCTGAATACAACAGGTGTCGACCTTACAGTGAAATGCTTACCTAATAAAGATAAGTGTTAAGTAAAAGATAAGTTAAATTTAAAAATAAATAATAATAATTAAATAGCAGCAGTAAAATAACAATAGCTAGACTATATTCAGGGGGGTACCGGTACTGAGTCAATGTGGAGACTATATACAGGGGGGTACCTGTACAGAGTCAATGTGGAGACTATATACAGCGGGGTACCAGTACAGAGTCAATGTGGAGACTATACACAGGGGGTCCCTGTACAGAGGTCAATGTGGAGACTATATGGGGGGTACCTGTACAGAGTCAATGTGGAGACTATATTCAGGGGGTACCTGTACAGAGTCAATGTGGAGACTATATACAGGGGTACCTGTATAGAGTCAATGTGGAGACTATATACAGGGGAACCTGTACAGAGTCAATGTGGAGACTATATACAGGGGGTACCTGTATAGAGTCAATGTGGAGACTATATACAGGGGGTACCTGTACAGAGTCAATGTGG